>NC_072740.1:75319506-75528719 GCF_026930045.1 Uloborus diversus
GAAAAAAAACTTCTTTAAAGGGGAATATTTAACCATTCTGCCAGTAACGAATTTACTTGGTCACTATTATGAGGGAGCCCAAAGGGGATTCATAAATGAAACATAATATATATATATAACATAATATAAATGAAACATAATATATATTCATAAGTGATTTATACATAGTTGTGTGATTAGACAAAGAGGCCTCCAAAAGTGCATTCGTGCTTTAAAAATGTAAATCAAACACCGCATAGTCTTCAGGGGGCCTCCAAATTAATGTGGGCCTAGGGCCTCACTTTTAGTTAGTCGGGCTCTGGGGCTGCCAATATATTTTTAGTGGTATAATAAAAAATAAATGAATAAATTTAAAAAAAAAGGAAAACGTTAGCGGTCGTAAAAAGTTAAAATACTTTTGGTCTCTTTGACACTTTTATTTATAAATGACAATTCACAATTTCTATAAAATGCAACTTACAAAAAGGGCCGACGTGAGGTCATGTCAGCTTAGTTGGAGAATAGGGGCTCGGCTCGGAATTGAACTCGTGCAGAGAGTAAAATATCCTAATGGTCAAAGGTGTAGAAGAAAGCTTGTGAAAAAATCGACCTTTGTCATTTTTTTCCCGGATCCGCTTTTGCTCTCGGTGACCCTGTTTATAACAATTGGAATAAAAGTGACAAAATATTTTTTTCCGTGAAATTATTTAAAAATATGCAGTCTTAAAATACCATTGAGGAGTATCCAGTTTCGAAAATTTGCTGGAGAAAAGTACTCGAACCTCTCCTATTTTTTTAACATTCCCAAAGATGGTCTAAAACTGTGTTTTTAAATTAACAGTATCAAAAATTTTCTGTTAAAGTGCCCCGTGCCCTCCTCTTTCTCGGCATCATCAATGAAGAACGTTTTAAATCTCGTTTTTAGTGCTTCAATTCCGGGGTGATTCTCCTGAAAACTTCTTTTCCTAACACCACTGAAAGTCAGCAAAAATTTCGTTTTTGGAACTTAATTTTCGAGTAACTGCCGGTGTCCTACTCTTTACCAAAAAATTCTTTTAAGACTGCAATTTGAAAATTTTCTGGTGGATGGCCTTGGAATCTATCTCGACTGAAAATCACCAACCATTCACTAAACCTGAATTTTCAGAGCTAATATATTTTTAAAAATTTCAGAGAGAGCCCCCGGAACCGCTCTTTAACCATATATTTGAAGATAATTTAAAATTCTGGTTTTCGATTTCCACTTCTGAAAAACAGCAGCAGGAAAAACCCTGAACCTACGCTCCCCTAACATTATTTAAAATTAAGTTTTTAAGACTACAATTTCGAAAATTTCCCGGGGGAGAGGCCACCGGACCCCCCTATTTTAGACTCAATGTTAATCTTTCCATTAAGTTTATTTTGCTAATACTTTGATGACTCCCAGAAGCCAGAAAGCTAAGTCCTCTCTCTCTCTCTCTCTCTCTTTGTATTGATACATGCGTTTAAAAAAATATTAAGAGGCTGCCAAACTCGTACCCGACCCCTCCCACCAGGTTTTTGATCTCGCATCGAGTCTGGGGGTCGTCAGGATATGTCAGTTTAAAAAAGGGAATGTTTATGATAGGGCCCAGTAATGTATGTTTTTGTCGAGGGACCCATCACGTTCTAAGACGGCCCTAAGTCTTTCACCCATGAACATCGCTAGATCAGTTTCATAACAGGGCAATTAAGTTACTTTTTATGACTGCAGAAAAGGACATACTAGCCTATCAGTGTTTTCATTAAGAAAATACTCAATCAAGTTTACTTAAATGGACAATTACAAATTTCCCCCAAAATAAGGTTTAGCTAATACTGTATCAATTTATTCACTATTAAAGTGCAGAAGTGTTCATATCTGTTAAATTTTGTTTAAATAAAACATATTTACTTGTTAAAAATAATTTCCTCATATTTAAGTGATATCCCAATCGTAAGATAAAATTTAATATCTATAAGAGCTATGGGGCCGCTACACCTCCTAATGCCAGGGCCGATTTTTTCAACCAATCCGCCACTGCCGACCTGCATAACATTATCGAAGTTAGTCTGAAACTGCGTTTATAGAACTTCAATTTCGAAAAAAAATGAGCAGAGGGGTGAAGAATTTAGCTCTTTTATTTTTAAAATCAATCGGGAGGGCAATTTAAAGAAGTCCCGTTCCTTTCTTTACCCTAACGTCAACAAATAGCCTATAATGGCGTTTTTAAGATTTCAAATTCTAAACATTTTCGCAGAAAGCCTCTCGAATTTTTTCTCCTCGTAGCATTACCAGAGACCGTCTAAAACTGTGTTCCTAGGACTACAATTTCAAAAAAATTCCAGGGGAAAACCCCCCGGAACCCCCCTTTCCTCCCTCGTTAGAAGCGAGAGTTTAAGAGTGCCCTCCTTTTTTTTTTTTTGGTTGCGGCACTGGCTGACAGTATAAAGTCCTTGCCCCACCTCAAAAAAAAAAAAAAAAGAGAAGATGAAGGCACTGTTGCTTCCCCCCCCCCCCCAAGAAAAATGAAAAATTGTAAAAAAGGGGGGGGGGAGAGGGGAACTGATCTTGGTTTTGGGCCCCCTCCAAAATAAAAACATATATACACCACTGATTATAAATTAAGAGATCGTATATAATTAGTTAGGTATTAAAATAATTCATCGTATAGTAATTATAATCAGGGCTTATTTTATAATTGGGTGTTTAGTTTAGTTGATTTTTGTACTGGAATTGTAAAATAAATTTTAGTTATAGGTTTGGGTAGGAAATCGTATGTAAGTGACCAATTATTTTTCACTTTTAAGTTCGCCTTAATTTTTTGAAGTCGGTTCGTTTTTTATTCAAAAATAATTTATTTTTTGCTTTTTAGTGGTGCAAATATAAAAACAGTACGTAGGGTAGAGTATGTGATACATGACGGAGATGCCTTCCTAACGTACATCTCGAGTGAGAAAGGGTCGAACACAGGAGTTTCAAGAGCATCTAACTAGAATCTTTCTTAGCGATGCTTTTTTAGCATCAACAGGAAAAATTCAGATAAAAAAAATGATCTAAGCACTTCAGAAGACAATATATATAAAAACAACATAAAACCACAGCAAAAAAACATCGTGAATATTTACTTCAAAAATACCAGAAACTAGGAAGTTTTTGTACGCAAAGAAAAATTACTAGTAGGTACTTAAAATGCTTAAATTAACAAATTACTATTACAACTCACAAAGAAATATGTACCAATAGAAATAAAAGCTATTTTCCAACATGCATTTCGTCGAACAAAAACAATTCTCATACTCTACTAAAAAAGAGCACAGCGAATCAATATGCGATATTTAAAGCAGAAAACATTCCCCAAAATATAACTATTTCAGCCAAAAAAAAAAAAAAAAAAGCTTAGTTATTCAAATTTTGATGTATGAAAAGTAAAAACGTCTCGACAGAACATTCCAAACATAAACAGTACACAAAATACATACATTAATTTGCTATCCAAAAATGCCTTTCAAAATACACCAAAAATAATCTACTATATTTTACATAAAATAACACCTTTGTATTTTTATAAAATTGTAGAGTCAACTTATTTTTCAGAAATTCAGTACTTAAAGGAGGCACTACAGAATATGCTGGAATAGTTCTTGGCATCGATAAGAATTAACTTTTAAAATAAAATAACTGTAAAATTTTTTGTAAAATAAATTTACATGCAGTAAATATAAAGGTAAAAACTACAAGAAACCAAAAAAAAATCTGGTGATCTTTTTCTGAAGTCCCCAAAGGAAGTTCAAGATTCGGTTCTTAGGCTTTCATCAGTTCAAAAAAAAAAAAAAAAAAATCCTGTGAGAACCTCGGAACATTTTAAAAGACGTGAAGTAAAGTTTTAAAAGACGTTTAAAAAATGTTTCCAACTTTGGAATATTTCTGGGAGAGATCTCCAAACCCCTTGCTCTAAGTTTGCTAGAGATGGCTTTAATTTGCCTCATTAAGACATCAGTTTATGATTCTTTCCAGGAAGAGCCATCCTTACCCTTACATTACCAAAGACAGTCCAAATTTCTTCGTTTTTACTATTATTATTATTATTTAGACTTTATTTAAAAAAAAAAAAACACTACAGAGACAATCAAGGAAACTCCTCTCTCCATTATCCCAAACGTTGACAAAACTCTACTAAATTGGCGTTTTTAAAACTACAATTCCAAAACATTTACACGAAAGAACATCAGAAGCTCCACCCCCCCCCCCCCCTAGTCACAAAAGGAAGCCTAAAATAGTCTTAAACTTCCTTAAAAAATTTTGCCCCTGCACTCATAAGCCTAACTCGCCATGTTTGATTCAAATATCCAGCAGTTTTTAACCTTAAAGGCTTCAGTTATCGGACGCTCACTGTATTAGCAAAACATTTTTATATCATAGATATTCATCTCCAATCTAACATATTTTTCTCTTGTTCCATTTAGCTTTGACCAGTCTTCTTTAATTTCATCTATGTGTAGTACACATAAATTGTCCCTTTTCTTTTGCATCAATAGCTTTTAATTTTTTCAAACTAAACTCAGCACATGCTTCTTATAAACTGCAGCTACTTCTCTCCATTCCAATGTTATAGGGAACTGCTAAATGCCTATGAACAGATGGACACAATTGTACATCAGTACCTCTTGTAAAGGATTGAAAAGAGAATTTACACAGATTAGTAGGTCTGTATCTGGGGAGGGAGAGATCGTTATGAAGTGTTTCAAGGAAGCAAAAATGGACTTGCCAGAGACTGGCTAATGATATCATATTGATTGGCATGTTATTCAATGATACGATTCAAGTAAAAAGAGGATCTTATCTTTCTTAAGATCCAATCATAGTAAACAGTAAACAGATTTAAAAGTAGTTTTTTTTAGGGAAAAGCAGATACATTTTATCTTGGTAAATTTTTTGTCCAAAAAATAGATAAATAAGGAGTGGATTTCCACATTCAGCAGTTTTAATTTCATGGAGGTTAGTTTAAATTTAAAAACATGACATTTTTAAAGTTTTCTCCAGGAAAGAAGGTTTTGGTTGAATAGGATTTCCATCTTGAGCAAGTTTATTGTATAAAAACTTTACTTTGGACATTAAATGACAAAGATAAACATACAATTTCAATATTTAAAAAATAGCATTTATTTCTCAAAATTATTCCATAATTTAAAAAAAAAAAACATTTTATATTTATAGACATGTTCTACTGCATTATAGTGCACAAAAACAAACAATATTTAAATGTTGAGTATTAAACAATAATTTAAATAAAACATAAATATAAACATATTTCATGCTTTTCTCTTAGCATGTGAAATTTCAAACCAAATTTGTTGATTTTTTTTTAAATTTACTTCTTGTTTATTTAAAATTGTAGTTACAGTGGTGGACAAGGAAATTGCCATCACCTGCAAAAATAATTCATTTTCCTTAATTTCTATTTTTTTTAAAAACTGCAACTCATTTAATTGCTGCAAAGCAAAACGTGAGATAATTGCACAATAGTATTTATTATGTCATTGAGTTGAGATAAATTAGCACCACAAAGGGGAGAATCGTTTCTCGTGTTTTTCATGCAATTAAATCCAGGTTGGTTAATTGACATCACAGAAAAAGTGGCAGTTACTTTAGCTAAAAAAGAGCTTTTAACACACAGAACAGTCAAAAAAAAAAAAAAAAAAAAAGAAAAAGAAAATTAGCTTTCATCAGTCTAGTTTTCAGAGCAATCGGTAAAATTGTGACTCCAAAAGATAGACCATACACCGTCAATAGAGGAATTCAATATATTAAAATAGATATTTGAAATAAATGTGCGCCTGTAATCATTCTGTATATGTTCCTGATTTTTAATATGAATAAATGAACGCATTTAGTGTTAATTCAACTGTGCAAACTGCGGGTCATTCTCGTCAAAATAGCACATACCATTTTAACACTCTGAATTTTTAAATCAATTTTAATAAATACTACAAATTTATCATACGTTTTCATTGATTATACATTCACCTTCTGTATAAGTAGTTTATGAAGGGTTTAATAATATTGACTACTCTGATACAGGGGTGGGGACAAAGCAGACTAATAGACGATTAGTCAACCAAAGCTTTTAAAAAATCATTCCAATCATAGAGAAAAGTTATAATCACAAAAACAAACATAAAATGAAACAATGATTCTAAAACTTTTTCTGTCTACAATTTCAAGATTTTTTTTTCTTCTCATCATTAAAAAATAAAAAAGTAACATGAAGGGTATTCAATAATTCAAGTTGACCTTTAGAAAAAAAAAGACCCACCTTATTTGCTGAAGGTAGAATTCAAGCCCCTCCCCCCACACAGAAGTTACAGTGCTTGAGAGATGTCTTTAAAATATTGCCAAATTCAATTCTTTAAGGGTAAAATACTTTTCTCTTAAGTTGAACACTTAAAATTATTTTTAAGTGAAAGATATATTTTGCCTGGTATTTTATACTGTTGCTGCATTTCAGCACGATCTTAAATTACATTTAAACTCCTAACGATTTGGAAGAAATATTTTCCTGGTACGAAAACAAATATTTTTTTACATTTTATAAATTGCTTTTGTACAAATCATTGATTCTTGATTACACAAAGTTAAATGTACAGTCAAATCTTGTTTATCGCAGGTAATCCATTCCAGGCTCAACTGCGATAAGCGAATTTCCGAGAAGTAGGACTCTTTATTAACAGATTGAATATTTTCCTAGTAGAGTGTAGAAAGCTTGTTTACAACTGTTTAAATGTATTTTTTTACATACTTAGAGCACTCTAGACATGAAATTACATCCTTCAGTCACCAATACGCTCATTTTACTCAAAATATGAGGAAACAGATGTATTAGACGTTTTTATAAAATATTTTTGTATGCTTGAAATCGCAGTTTTAGCGCACTATCACTAACCTATTAAATAGTACAACTGTGTTCAATAATGAAATTAAGTGCAAATGTGCGACAAACTTTCCTCAGCCCGTCTCTGAGTTCCTGCCCAGTTGAAGACAATGCTTACTACTTGGAAAAAAAAAATAGTTGAACACCATTTACGAATGTATTTATCTTCTTGCAATAATACCAGTAGTGAATTTACAGTTTTGGAGGTCAGTCGCAATTCAATTTTCGTGGGCTTCTTAGAGAAGAATGGAACTGCTTATACATTTTTCATGTGCCTCTTTAGATCCCCTTCAAGACCTCTATGTTGTGGGGTGCCTCGCAATTACAACATAGGCAACATGGTAAATCTGTCACTGAATAATACAATTATATACTCTCTGCAGTGAGTGTTTAGTGGCTGAAAATCAATATCAGTTATTGACTCTCCTCAGTATTTTTATAAATCCACCCTCTTCCTCAATTGAGTCTTCCATTGCCCCTTAGATGAACTTCCCTTATTCAAAATGAATGTTTTTCTACTCTTTTGAAGGAAAAAGCTAACAAACTATTTAGAAAAGGGTTCATGAAAGTGCTTCGGTAATATAATGCGAAAGAGCGAAGCCCCGAAAGTTGAAGTGCAAAGTGGCCAGGGACGACTGTAGAAGATATATTTCTTTTAAAAAAAGCTGACTAATTGGTGGGATTTATTAAAATTGACAAAATTTAAAAGCATTGGACATATTTGTACAATTTTCAAGAGAATAACTCCTACCCAATGGCTAACACAATGTGGTCTGCATGCTGATCATCTCCAGAGAAAGTCTTTAGTTATACAATAAACAAAGAAGCAACAAAATGAAGTGAAAAAATGCTTTTCACGGACAAAGGGGAAATGAAACTTAGTCTTACAAAACAATCTAAATTAAGCTTTGATGAATACAACAGAGTAAGCCGTATTCTAGAAGATGCAAAAATAAAGACTGCACATCACAGCTTAAATTCAGTCGGCTCCTGAAGAAAAATACCAAATCAACAACTAAAATTTATTACTGGAACTGAGTATCACTTTACATCAACATTTGGAGGGATGCTTAGTCTATCATTTGGGATACTTTTTAAGTTGTGAAAAAATGTAATTTTCAACAAGACTCAGCAACTTGTCAGGTGACAAAAACTATTAAGAAAGGGCAGATAAGTTTGCTACAGCAGCAAACACTTTATTATTAATTCTTGATTTTCTTTGTCAACTTTTCTGTCCCAAAGTGGGATCAAATATTACATTTTAAACTATCAGAGTTAGTAAGTGTGCTGGTTAAGAACTCTTAATTTTTCTTTAGGAAAGACATTGTACCTGAGGAGAAAGGTAACATACGTCCTATTCAAAATATGTACCATCACTAGCAATACAGTTTGTTCAATGGTCTTTTGAGTTGCTGTGACTTCATGCAAAAAATGCTCCTGTTTTAAGGTGACTTGGTAATGGAAACAAGTGTTATTTATATTGGGCTAAGCCTGATGAACATTGGGTTGGGCTAGAGTTTTCAGCCAGTGACATGTTGATGGTAGCTAGCAATTTTTGTTCGCACAAGCGATTTTTGTAATTCATGTGGAAATCACCACTTTAGAATTATGTTAACTAACACAAACATGTTTAAATTTATTAGACTGTCATCCTAAATTTCTAAAAGAATATGGTGCCTGACATGTGGTTTTTTCTCGAAAAACAAAATAAGTGCCACAAATGGTTTTATTTAGTTAGAAACTAGAAATGTTAGCAAGAGATATATACCATCATACTAAATCGAACTCTGGCTTATTAATTGCAAGTTATCAGTTAGAGCAACAAACTGATAAAGCTTTTGAGATTAAACTTGCAATTGCTTAGAGCATCATTCAGCAAGAATTATGAGCTGATTATTTGTACACCTAGTAAAAGTAACTAGGTATTTCATTAAACATTGTGTACAAAATCTTGATATTGTTACATTATAAGAACCAATTTGATATAACAAATTACTCAAATGCAGGTATTTTCTTCTTTTCTTTCTTTTTTGTCCATCGCTGTATCTTACTAAATTTCAAGATAGAAGCTCTAAAATGGAAACACTTAAAAAGCAAATAACAATCAGATCATAGCTTTTATTCATAGCTAAATACTTTCATAATATAGCACAAGCCAGAATGGCAGAATCACAAGGAACATGACCCCAATATCTTTTGAAGTTGTATACAAAACTTTTGTTACATAATATCACAATCTTATGCCAAAGAAGTGCCAAAAAATTAACAAAATACCAAGCAAGGCTTTTCAATGCGCCGCATCAATACTGGTTTCAATACTGAGAAGAAAAGAAAATTTTGAAAGCCAAATTAAATCAACATTGATAACTATATTTACAAAAAGAATCCAAAATAAAATATAAGATGATCCAACAATAAAAAGACTAGTTCAAGAAATGTAAATAGGATTTTAAATGCAGAAAGGAAGACAGAACATAGTATTAAAATTTGGAAATAAAGAAATGAAAAGATCAAACTATCCACTAAAAACCAAATGAGCACACAAGCTTAAATGCAAACTAATGAAAAACAAAGCATAATAAAGATTTAAAAAGGATAAGCTTTAACGTGTTTACTATGCACACTGATAATTCCACATAGGAAAAAGTTAAATATGAATTCAAACTGTACACATTTGACACGAGCTGTTAAAAATATGACAGTAAAAAAACTATATAAGACAATGAAAATGTAACAAGTCACATAAAATTAGTCTTTCATTATTATACAGCTGAATATTTCAATCTAAAGTAGAACTTAAAATAATAAAATTTAATGAATAAAAATTAAAAATACACATTATATGGAGAGCTAAAAAATGATTATTATATTTGAAGAGTACTAAAAATATGAAAGCCCAAAAAAATTAAAAAGCGGCACAATATTGCAAGAAAAAGGGTTTAAATAAACTTAAAGGCACTGTAAAAATGTGCTAACATATGTAATAACATATTGCAGCTATATTTTCTTTTTTGTTTCTGTAATATGGTAACTTTAAACAATTGATTGAAATCCTATATATGCCACTCATTCATTTAGTAAATCTTTGTTTTGTGTCAAGGACTTAAAATGAATAGCACTTGAAAAAAATAATAAAAAATAAAAAATTCATGTTTAAAATGAGTCAAAGAATTATTAAAATCAATAACATGTTTTATGTACAATCACATACATAATGAGGCAATTTTATATGAGGTGTAAATATAGATATCTATACAGTTATGCCTGATGTTTGAGTATATATAAATTCCAGTTAGAACACAGACAATATGATACTTTCAATCAATATTACATTTCCACTTTTTGCTAGCTTTAAAATAAAGTCTAAGAAAATGAATAAAATCACATTCAGTTACTGTATCACGTAATTAGCACTGAGATGGATAATACATCCACATACCATAATAGCTTTATGCTATTTATATATTAATTTATTTGCACAAAAAATACTTGATGTTTTCTAGTGATATGATAGCTGTGAAAAGGAAAAAGGATTATATTACACAGTTTCATACGAGACTCATACAGATGAATATTTACAATATTCTAAAAATAAATCTCATGTAATCTACATAAATCTCATATGCAAAACATTTTATGATTAACCATATTACTTGACAAAGAATTTACATCCCTCTCCTATCATGAATTTACAGAATACAACTACAAGGGATTATGGACACAAAGGGTTATTATGATTACCAAACTGTTGCATTGCACAGGAAGGAGATGATATAATATTTATCTAATTAGACATTATTTCATAATTCATCGTTTAAAGAAAATATCAATAAATGGACCGCCTAACATAAGAAATTCATTCTGTGCAAGTTGAGTTCTGCTGGGAACATATGAATGAATCTACAAGGTTTTACCTTATTTATACACAAACAAATATGTAAATAAGCATGATAAATAAATTTGAAAATTCATATTAAAAAGAGCAATATTCAAATGACCTTAAAATAACATTTAAATGAATTCATAAAGACCATTATGCAAATGTTCATCTTAGGTATACAATCATGATAGTCCAAAAATTTACATTTTGATGACACTCACTTTGAAGATCAAGTACGATAATTATAAATAAAAACTAAATTCAAACTTAGTTCGTAGTATCACATTTTTTTCCCTACAACATAAACATATAATTGCTTTCCCTAAAAACAGGTTATAAACAATTACAACCTATTAATAAAGGTAACTTAAATGAAGACAATATCAGTACATATTACTGTTAATGTTTTTTAAAATTTACACCATAGCAACATGCAATGACACTTGTTGCAGAGGCAAAGACATAGCCATGTTGAGGCACACAATTGTTTAATGGAAGCATTTATAAATTAAAACATCACTCTTTTACAGAAATGGATTGTTAGCTTGAGGGCTAGAGGAAAATGCAGTGACATTAGGAATAGATACTACAGGAGTAGGCATGACTGTAGGCGGAACCACAATACCAGGTTGCATTGGTGGGACAAACTGCATTTGAGCTCTAAGTTGGTTTATAGTTGGAGGTGGCGGTCTAATTGCTTGAAACGGATTGTTTACAGGTGGTGGATTTCCAAATGGATTTCCAGACCCAATCTCTGAAATGGTAGATTATTGATTACTTTTCATAATTATTTACAAGACATACATTTTTAAAGAATTATAATGCAATTCCTAATTCATTAAAGCAAAGGACTTTAATGTAAAAAAACATGTTTACCAATTGCAAACAATAGTCAACTAACAAAATCTATTCAACCTAAAATAGTTACTCATTTTTTCAATAAAACAGTCTCATAAAGAAGAAACATTTGACTGTTGCTAATGCAAGAAATCGTTTAACATAACACAATTTGAAATTAATTATTGGTGGTTATTTGAGAATTTGGTATTCATATATATTTCAGTTAGACATTGTACAATGAATTTACAATAATATTATTGATGAAAACTTAAAACAGTAAACCATATACATATTTTTAATTACACTATTTTGCATTCAAACACTGATTGATATAAATATGCATGATATATACAGGCTAATTAGTATGCTACTGTTAGCAATGTGATAGGTGCCAAATATAATCTTGGATTTTTTTAAATATTCAACTAAAGCAGGATTAAGTAACTAACCATCTCATGCTTATACCTTTTATAACAAAAAAAAAAATTACGCACAAAGGAGCTGTCAGATTAAAATGAAATATTACGTACTTGAGGACAAAAAAAAAAAAACTAAAATGAATGGAGGTTTTAGTACTATTTGTCCAAAACATGTCACAAATATACCCTTTAGCCATAATTGAAGATTATTGTTTTGGGTGACCATGTTTCCTATACAAAAGCATCACATGACACATGACATCACACCAACTGTGGGTGTGGAGTGCAGCTGAAATGAAAAAGCACTATTAGGGCATTTACAACAGTTCTCCACAAGCATATATGAGTGTCATCATTGTTCAAATTGAACCTGGATTCACAGCTAACAATGATCCAGATCCATGAGACACTACTTCAAATAGAGGCGAGGGAGTCAAGACACTAATCCTACCTTTGTTTTTAGAGGGCATGCCACACCTGTCATAGTGACACAATCAGATATCATAGCATGTTATAAAAAGTCACGACTAATATCAATTCAAAACACCATGACAGCCAAGCAGCATATTTGTGCCATGCTTCAGTCATTGGCACTCATGGAAGGGTTCCAAGGAGCCTTTTTTAAAACAGGACAATGTTCAGTCACACATAGGAAGGGTGTCAGAAGACTTCTACCACATTATCCACATTATCACCTTCTCTGACCTTCTTGAACCTAATTTCTCACATATCAAGCATATCTAGGATCATTTGAGACACCAATTGGACAGCCTAGAAGTTAGATCTAGTGAATTATGCATTTACAGTAACAATAGTACAAGATCATGCAAGACATTTCACCAGACTAATCAGGTAAAATCTTCAGGATTTTTTCATTAATAAATGACCATTTTGCCTTCATTTTGTAATCACTTTCTAACTTTAATGTTGCCCTTAAGTATGTAAAATTTCATTTCATTCAGACAACTCTGTCCAGGTGCATTGGCTTTTTTTTTATATAGAGCAATAGTTGGCAATTCTAGATCACGACCAGAATCGGTCAAAATTGGACCTCCAAAACTATTTCGAAAGTGAAACTTACACAAACAGATTACTTTAAAATATTCTTCTTCAGATAACAATACTTTTGGGAGCCACATGCATAATTTCAATCATTTATTTTATAAATTTTTAATTGACTGACAAAAGCCTCCCCTTACGAAAATGGTTGATAGAGCTTAATAGAATTCTATAGAAAATTATATAGAAGTCTATAAAGTTCCTACTGAAATTATTTCTATATAATTCTATAGATATCCATATAGAACTTGAGAATGAAGTTTCTATAGAGAATTTTTTTCTATACAGATCTATAGAAACTGCTATAGAATTTGAGCATAAGGTTTCTATAGATAATAAATTCTATAAAATTCTATAGAATTTGATCAGAAAACTTCCGTTAATGTAGAATTTTGTCAAAAGTTGAGAATTCATTCATTTTGTTTACAATTATAGCTTTCATTAGTGTTCATATAATACTTCTAGTTTGGAAAGGCTAAAAAGCCCTAAGTAATTAGGAAGTTTAATCCCTAAAATGAAATAGTTTAATTCCTAATTAATCAATTTAATTTGAAGAATAATTATTTTAACAATTAATTATTTGTTAAGGTCATATTTTTTATTATAATCGCGTATTGTAGTATAATCTTTAATAATAATACTGTTGCATTTTGTCATAGTTCGAAGAGAAAATCAAACTTAATTAAATAAAAAAATATACTCATAAAAGATGAAAATTATTTATTATTTACAATGTTTAAGTTATTTTATAGTAATAATAAAACTTCTAAACATTGAAATTATTTCTAAGTGTGTGAGAAATCGTATAACTTCTTGTCATTGTTTAGTAAATAAAATAATCAAAATTCCAAGATGCAATCTCCGTATTTTGTCACGAGAGCTTGCCAGCAATATTCCTCTCAATCTCTTTGCGCACGCGCCAGTCTGTTTTCCCTTTTCTGCCCTGTACGGAATCGTCCATTTTGCACGTGCGATCGTCAAAGCGTTGCACAGAAATGGCCGAACCTTGCCGAGTTCGTTAGGAAGTATGTATTATTTTTGTGTTATTCTTATATATTTATATTTTTATTGTTATATTAAACCAATTGGGAATGAAAAAAATTATGAATTGTAGTTATAAAACAAAAATTGAATTTTAAATCCAGAATGAACTTCATTATGCATCAGAAATAGCATTTGATTTTACTAAATAAATAAAGCTCATGACTGAGTAATGACATTAATTTACAAGCAATTTTTGCAATATTAATTTATATGTAAGTAACAATAACCAAAAGTTAGGAAGTGTTAACATTGTTTTTTTATACTGATAGGGGTTTTAATATTTAATTAGCACTCCCAAATGGTACCACTGTCCACTTTTATGAAGTGTCTTTATCTAACAATAATGTGTAATCGTTGTAGTCAATTGCAGCACCTAATATTTTTAGGCATAATTTGGCTTTATCAAACGTATATTAATTGTGTAAAGCATTGTCATTGTGTTTTATGAGGCTCTTAATAGGATCTAGAGGCTGTATAGGAAGATCTATAGAGGCTCTATAAGAAATACCAGTATAGAGTTTTATAAAATTATGGTCCAATTTTCTATAGGACATTTCTGTAGGATTCTATAAAAATAACTCTATAGAATTTTGTAAGAAGTATATAGAATTCTATAGAACTAATTTTTATAGAAACCTATAGAATTTTTCACTATAGAATTCTATAGAAAACGGCCTATAGAAAATTGGGCCATAATTCTTTAAGACTCTATATAGGTATTTCTAAAGGTTTGTTTTATAGAATTCTATAGACCATTTTCATAAGGGCCCTTAAATGGCTATTTTGTAAGGTTCACATACAGTTGGGAAACTTTTGAAGAACAAACATTACTCAAAATTTACGGTGACCACTTGAACAATCTCTTTGCACGAAAAAAGTGCTCCTTTCATGAGCTTTACTTTCAAAATCTCAAGACAGTAAATGCAATTTCTCCCGTTGATTTTTAAATACAATTATGTTAATTTAATATTAATTTGTCAGTGAAAATTAAAATAAAATTTTTTATAAGGAATATGATTTTTCCTTCTGAATCTTGATGAAAATTTTTTCAAAAACATCTGGATCCCACTTATAATTACTTGTCAAACCCTGCATCAGTGTAGTTCACCTTACTTTTAGTCTGATTTCTCAAAATCAAAATATGAATTTATTCTTTCCTGTACTGTATCTATTTTAAAGAGTTAAAATGAAAAAGGTCTGGTTCAGGTGCATTTTACTATGCTTAACTATACTAAACTTATTACTAAGGCACCAACATTTACCTCGATCAGATCCTTGGGTGCTAACTAAAGCATCTAAATTTACCAAGTTTGAATTTGGACCCAAGAAAGTTTCAGGTGTTTTTCTCACATTAGCAAAAGAGTGACCATTTTCTTTCACTTGAGATGCACAAGCAGCAAATGATTCCTTTAACTCAGCCATATCAAATGGATTTGGGGTCCCTCGTTGAATACTTGTATCTAAAAGAACAAAAAACATTTTTAACTCTTCAAAACTTTGACTTAATTAGCAGAACCTTTTTTTTAATCAATAAGGATTTGAGGTTATCTCCATACATTTTCAGAAATAAGTTCAACATTCAACACCATAACTGATAAGAAAAAAAATGACAAAAACTTTTGTAGCTAGTGGAAACAAAACATTTCTATAAGTAAACAGATTCAGTAGAGTTCAAGATTTAAAGATCACACTACAACAGGAGTCCCCAACCTTTCTGTACCTAAGAGCATACTCTAGAATACCGGAGGGAGGGTGGGCACCATTAATTTTTTCGAGGAACTATTGATAGTTGGACCTGGTTAATAATACATGCACACTGCAGATAATGCTTTATAAAAAGTTACTCTAAAAGAATGAATTAGTACTTAAAAGATGATATTAATACTCTTGGGTTAAATAAACAAATACTAAATAATGAATATATTACATTCACAGTCCAAAGTTCAGCCAGTTCAGGAATCAGTCAGTCATTCGCATTTTGGCGAAGAGGTTTGGCCAGAGTACGAAATACTTGCAATTAATATTGTATGTTTTACTTCAGCTGGCCATTTTGAGAAGTAGCTGGGAATATGTGGCCGAAATCCGAAGTGATAAAGGTAGTTTGACCGGTAGGCAGCATATTTCGGGAGACAATGTGGACTGGGATCTTTATCATTAGGGCTATTGAGCAGAAAATTGACTAAGGATTACCCTTAAACATAGTTGACAGATTGAGAACTCAGTTTGCCTTTAAATTCGGACACAATACACTCAAGATATAACTTGTCATTTTGAAAGGCGCAAATCTAATCTTCTACATGTAATCATGTTGTTACATAATTTTCGTTCACTGAATCATTTTTATTGTGGCTTTAATACTAGAATGGAATAACACAAGATCATATTTTTATAGATTACAAGCTTATTTTTAACCCTGAGGTGTCAATTATATTTTAACTTGTTTCTTAATCAATTGTACTTTTAAAAAGTTAAAAAAAAAAAACAATGCGGAAGTACATATTTTTAAGTACTTCATTTTCAACAGTGTGCTCAAACAATCTGCTCTTGATTTTATTCTTCCTACTTTTGTCTATCAACCCAAGTCACTTCGGGAATTGGCCAGTCAAAAACTGAAATAAAGAAAAGATCGGACATTGATTGGTAAGTTTACAGCAATATCGACCAAAACATGAATTGACTGGCCAATTCATGAACAGGCCGATTTTGGACTTCGGACATAACCCCATAACAGATTCAAAATCAATGAAGCAAAATGTTCTAAAATAAATTTCAAAGTCAATGTGGTTTTCGGAAATACATTTTACTGGCGATCTCTTCATAATTAGGCGAGTATTACCAGACCTAAGCAATCGTCAAACTGCTCATTTATAAGATGTGATTTGCAGTTTAGTTTTATGATACTTACACACACAAAATCTCTGATTCACAATTATATGGAACCAATATGAGATCTTATTTTATATGCTGCATTTTTAAGAAAGGCAGTATGATTTTCTTAACTATTTTCTAGAAATTCTTATCTGATACAATGAATTTCCACACAATGTTGTTTTGAATACCCAAAATTTCCATCACCAGTTCTTCAGTAAATGGGAACAATTTTTGGAATGTATATGGTTGGATCGGTTACATTTACTTGGTCTTTAAAATTATTGATATAAACGTAAACACCTGAATGCATCTTCAGAGGTGGTATCCTCAAAACCATTGAATTAATGTACCTACTTCAGAACATGGATCGAGAACAGAACGTTCAGGATTTTACGATGGATTCTTGAAAGACAGATTTTCACAAGAGAGGCGAGAATTAAGTACATATTTCTTTTTTTGTATTTATTTTCATGATGTGCTTAAAAATAGTATTCAAAGTCACAAAACTTCCTAGTCAGAATTACAGTGATAGTATGACATAAAGTTCCCAAAAAATTGATATTTTATGCCAAGAGGGCCATATAAAGAAATACTTACAATCCATTGCTGGCACCCAATTAGTGATCATTGCAGCCAGCTTCGGGAGAAGCATATCTATCGGTTTTACATATGTACAAATATTTTATAGATGTACTCTTGTTTTCATGGGTTACATTATAGGGAAACATTTTTAGTAGATCTTAGTTTACAGTAAACACATTAAATACCATTCTTACAAAATTGCTTACTGTGTTCTGTCTGATATGTTTGTAAAGTAGAATTCGTCAAACTCACATACTTCTACGTCATTTTTTAACCGAGTTTGGATGCCCTTTAAAGTATTTTCTTTTATTCTCTCTGTAAAGTCGTCACTAAACAACTCCAATTCTTGTATTACTGTTATAGTCTAAGTTTGTTAAAAAACTCTTGCAAATGTGTCACAAAAGTTTAAAGAAGCAATTGTTGCATTTTTAAATTGAGGTCTATTAAAACACTGTCGAACGGACACTTTTGCGTTTAGGGTTTTTTTTTTCTGATTTGAGGTTTAAATAGAACGTTTGCATTAAAAGTAGCATGAATTGTCAGAAAATAATGCTCAATGTTATGATCTCCTTTATATTCTCCATGCAGTGATAAAATTTGGTGATAATTGGGTTAAGTTAAAGTCCATTGCCTTTTACTATTCCACACATATTAAAGTAAAAATAAGAATATCTTTTAAAAATATTGAATGGAGAAAATTAAGTCCACTATATTAGGAAAGCCGACTCATCCAACATTTTGGCTCCAAAAGTAAACGGGTGATAACACTAGTATGTGTACAAAAATCACATTGAAGAAAACTGGTACCTAAGCTTTAGAATGTGTCACTTGATAGATGTTTGGGTTGAGAATAACAATGCATTTGATGCATTAGAGACACCAAAATGTCTGTAGTGCCTCTAATACTTCAAATGTAACTCATAATTATTACAGGATTTTATTAGATGATCAGCTGGTTTATCTCAACATTTATTCACCATTACAGGGGACACATTTCCATTTGAAAAACAAAAGCAGGAAGCAGTGCGTGTTCCTCTTCCAGAGTCAATCAGGACAAGGAGGATGGTAGTCAGCGCAAAAAAGAAGAAATCCATTTTTTTTTTTTGAGAAAATCATGTGGAAAAAGGATGATATCCAAACTTTATCAAAATAGCCACTGGAAGGCACAATATCCAAAAACTCAAAAATAAAAATTTTTTTTACAAATTTTGAAGGTAAAAGGAAATTTTTCCCGCACTAATTATGCTTCAAATATTTAGGTAGAAATTGATATACAGCACATATTCTTCTTGATATGTCGGGAGACAGAAGAAAAGAGCTATGCATCAGAGTGCGTGACATAACAAGGGGTTACTGTACTATGCATTCTTGAGAAAATTAGTAATTCCTGGAAATTCCAGCTTTTAACCAATACATGATTTTGGGAGAACTGTAGCTAGAAAGTTACTATATTTATTAGTTGTATATTTAGGTATTGTTATAAATTTTTTAGCATAATTCTTAGCATATATTATTGGAGCGTTCGGCAAATTGAAGGACGGAAAGTTAAATCTCTTTCTATCAAGATATTTAACTTTTTCTCTGTCCCCCGTTTATGCTTTTTATTTGTTACTAACATGCCAATTCGTACAAATTTGTTGCAATTGCACACTGTGATTTCTTAATAAATTTAAATTTTGCAAGAGAACAACATAAGGGCACCAATCCTCTTAGCCTTCAAATAAAGGACAGAGGGAGTTAGAGCAGTCTTGCCAGTATCACTTAAGAGTGCCAATTTTTCATATTTTTAGAGAAAAATATCTGGGTTTTAATTTAAAATATTTTTATTTATGGTGTTGAGAATGAAAACATACCTTTTAAAATTAGGTTCATTTGTAAAGCAAGAAATTAGAACAGAGTGAAAAATTAAGAGTTTTCCTTGCATGTATAGCAAGAATAGAAAAGAAAACTATAAGATTGGTTATCCAAGTCCATTTATTGATATTCCAATCAGATTGGAACTCTATAATTGGATAAAAACATTTCATAATACTATTTCAGAATCAAAATAAAAAATTTTAGTTGCCTCATTTAATCACAAAAACCATAAATTCCACAAAATTTTAAGAAGCAGAAAAACCTAAACCATTTTTTATTCGCAAAAAATGGTTTTTATTCTTACTTTAGATACACAAAAAGAGTTACCAAACCAAGTTCCTTTAAAACCCAAAACTGTGGGTGTCAGACCATTTTTTATAGGCTTCGCATAGAAGGTACCAACAACTAAAATACATTTTATAAATACATTAATTATTAAAACCAAGAACAAAACAAGCAGATATACATTAAAACCTTCCTACATTAAAAAAAAATTAAAATCTCAAACAAGGCAGGCAATTTTTGGTGTTTGACAATAGCAGGCTTCCTAAACATAAATTTTTGGCAGAAATTACAGGATGGATTCAAGGGGGTGAAATCAAAAATAAGAAAACAAGGATCAAAAACTAAGAAAAATCAGAATATTTTCACATTTTTAGGAAAAATAGCTGTGAAGCCTGAAAGAGGCAAAAACAAGAGGATATATTTTTCAAGTCCACAGAGAAAGGGAGAACTCCAGCCAAAGGTGGAAAAATCTCTTCCTAGAAACAGGATCTTTTTAAAGCAATGGCATAGACCAGCTACATCAATACACATACAATGCATATACTTGAACCTCGTTAATGCCAAACCCAGTAGCAGAAACTGCGTAACGCTGCAACATATGTCTCAGATTCTAGAGAAAGTCTGCAGACTAACTCTTAGTTGGAGAGGGAATGCAAAATTTTTAAGGGAAATAACTCTCCTGAAAGAGGCAAAAAAAGGAGAAAGGAACCAGAGAAAGGTCGGAACTCCGGCCAAAGGTAGAAAAATCTTTACCCAGAAACAGGATCTTTCTACAGCAATGGCATAGACGAGCTACCTCAATGAAGGAACCAGTGTTACAATGCATATATACTCGAACTTTGCTAATGCCATATTTAGTAGCAGAAACTACATAACATAGCGACGTATGCTGCAGATTATTGAGAAAGTCTGCAGACTATATCTTGGCTGTGTGTGTGTGGGGGGGGGGGGGGACAACCAAAACTTTTAAGGGCGAGAACTCTTAGAAATTTCAGTGAATGAAGATTTTTACTATATTTTTTTGGTTTTGAGATTTAATCCACAGGTAGCATCTCCCTGTACTTTTAAGATTAGCATCTTATTTTTATGCATCTACAATTTATCTAATTTTCATACATATTGAAGACTATTTTTGGGGTTTTCAATCTGCGTTGCAGACAGAGCCATGCAAAAAATTTTGGGACCCGTCACAAATCCCTTTTATGGTTCCCCTCCACATTGTTTACCTTTACGTCTTTTACATATATTTCACCCTTCATTTTAAAAATCTCAGGCTCTCATCAGGCTCGGGCTCGGGCCAACAGGAGTCTTTCTCCCCACACCTTTTCCTTTTTCACTCCAGGGTCCCCCATACCTATCACTATTTGTGGTTAAACCAGTTGGATGGGACTGAAGACAGCTCTGATTTTTGATCCAGATCAGAAACTGGTCTAGCACCTCCAGAGGTATCGTTTCACTTGGAGGACTTTGTGACCACGAGCATATTTATTGTCCCCTCAGTCAGCGTGAATGAGAACTGGATCTTCAACCGGCTGGGATTGAGCCCGGGACCCTACGGTCACAAAATCGATGCCTTACCGATCAGGCCACCACGGCCTTGCGCACGCTCCTGGTTGCATCCTGCTGAAAAAATCAGCTTCTTGATTGCCAAATTGTTTAACATGGAATATACTTTAGCAGGAAATGCTCGTTTGGGAGCAAACAATCATTTAATTTATTAGATAAGTTGAAATCCAGTTAACATAAAATAATTATCATGGTTCCATAAACTTGGTGTTTAACGAGGTTTACTGTGATTATATATATATATATATAGTATATATATATATATAGAATATTATTGGATTTTATTCCTCCAACCAGTCCGACTTTTCATGTTTTATTCTGTAAATAACCGTTTCTTAATATTAGAATCTACTCCATTCCAAACTCTACATAAATAGAATATATTTCACCTGGAGAGCTCATTGCTGATCTTTTGTTCATGAAATCATAATCATCTAATTCGCCATTGGAGCGACCTAAGAGCTTCAAACGAAACACTGGCTGATGTAGACATCCGAGGAGCCCAAGGTTTAGTGGCTAAAATGAATAGAAGAACATTTTACTAAAATCATAAGTTTTAATCCCTTAAAATTACAATGCTACAAGCAAACTTGCAACTAAAAATTTGGTTGGCTTACATTTTTTAAAAAATTTTGTAAAGCAAAAACACAAGCAAGAAAGAACATGATACAAGTTGATAGCACTTAAGCCAAACTTACACGAGGAATATCATGGCACATGTCAATTACAAATAAAAACAGACTTGCATTTGTAAAATGTACAAAAATAATTGTAGATCTTGAGCTTAAAGATGTAGTAGTTTTCTGTAACATAAACACAAATTTTAGTCAAAATTGCTTGAAACTATGTTATTACAAACAGAGAGTAAGATGAGATTTAAGTGAAGATAGCCACAATCTCTCTGTCCTTTTCCACAACTGGCAGGACATATGCATGCAAGTTGTCTTACATTGTGCCCATTTCTACTGTAAGTCTTTTGTGTCAGTTGTTACAACAATGAGTAACAGCCAACAGCTCATAGAATCATCATGGCAACAACCCTGATAATATCCAATGCAAATATGATCTTGTATTATGCCCTTAAATGCATAAAAAGATGCATACCCTGAAATTTTGCGAAAGGGCTAAAGGAGAAGGTTCTAATTACTGGAATAGCTACTAACCAGCTTCCCTAAGCCTCAAATATCACAAAAGCTGAGTATCTTGGGATATGTTATGCTGTCTTTAGTAGTACTTATGAAAGATATAGGAAGTCTAAAGAGCAGCTACAAGCCTTTGAGACTGGTTAACTCTTGTTATGGTTACATATTTTTTGTTCCTCTCTTTCTGTTATCAATTCGTAATTTCTCTCTGAGTGTTTGTGCTGAGTATACTTGTGAATGAATCAGTTTTATTTTATTTACTGCTGCAAAATTACGCCATTAAGTTAACCGAAAATGATATCAAAAATTATTACCTGGAACTGATGGAGGAGATGAAGCACCACCCCACGGGTCACCCTTTCCCATTGCAGCAGCCCCCTTAGTCTGCCAAGGATCTGATTCCTAGTGCAAAAAATAATAATTAATGATAATAGTTATCTTTAAAAAGCAGTTTAAAGGAAATATTTTTAGTTTCTACAAAGATAACATGCAGTAAAAGATAAACTACAAAAAAATAGAAACCTATATTTGGAGCAAACCTATCTTGGCAGCATTTCAAAGGCTACACAAATTCTAATCACAGCCTTACGATGCTGTAAGGCTAGGTTTGCCCAAACTATAAACCTTTCAACATTATGTATCAAATGAAGATGTATTAAGATATGCCTATATATAATACACTTTTAGAAATCCAACTAATTGGTGCTTTCAAAACTTCTCCCCAGTTAAGGTGGGATTAAAAACACCATCTATAATTTTAGCTACCTACAACTATGGGGAAGGATTGATTCTTTCAACATGTTACTTGAATTATACAGTGTTTGTCTGAAAAGTAGTGTATGAGTGATTCTCTCCAGATAGGCCAAATTAATGTCCCAAGCCTGTATCTGATTAGTTTATTGTTGTTTTCAAAATAAACTCAATAGGCATGCATAATTTGATATTTAGAAGGTTTTTTGGTATTTTTTATAATTTAGATACTGTCAGCCCCGCTTAATTGAATATCGTCGGTTCCAAGAAAATTTATTCCATTAAGCAGGGTATTTGATTAAGCGGGGAAATTTTCCTTACCTTTCTAAATTGACAACATTTGTCTCGAAAAGAAATAATAAATAAATAGTTCTATAAAGGAAATATTATTAATGTTATTAACAAAAAGGTTTTGAAATAAGTTAAATAAAAAACAAAATAGTTTAAAAATTAGATAATTAGTACTAGTATATTACCAGAATGTATGAAAATGGGGGAGAGGAGAAATTAACTTACAACTTGAGTATGAAATCTGTTTTAGTACCTTTTTTCAAAACATTCTTTTTTGAAAAATTCCATAATAGTGGATTGCTTGCTCAAGGTCTTTTGAGAACACTTTTCGTACTTGCTTTTTCCCCCCTCCTCATCTACCGTGTTTTAGATTTAATATTTATAATTTGTTATCCTAGCGTAAAATGTGTATTGTGTTATTGAATTTAATTATCAAATGCATTACCTATTGTTTTCTTTTTCCTTTTGTAATGGCAAAGACAAAAGAAATTTTATATAAAATTTTGAAAATGTTTTGACAGAATATGAATGTAGATTTTCTCACCGGTCGTCGGCGAAAAATATTGCTTTATATTTTACATCAGTAATTGATCCTTCTTAATTTACTTCTAATTTATTTACAAAAAATTTTCAGCAAACATATTTGCGAAAGCTGATTAATATTATTCGATTATCCGGGGAAACTATTAAATTAAGCGAGGATCTTTAACATTGAGTCTGTGGGGAAATATTCGGTTCCAGGAGATTTTATTCGTATAAGTGGGGTATTTGTTTATAGTTTGCCCGATTAAGGGGGGCAGACAATATTTATAAATTAATTATTACTATAATTAAAATTAATCATTCATCACTCCCACATGAGGTCCCCACACAACATTTAACTTTTAAAATTGATTTTTGCAATATTGAAATAAGTATAAATGTGCTATTTGTTTTTTAATGATTTGATTTAATTTTCAAATAGGGACTAAAATATGACATTCCAATAATTTATTATTAAAAATATTAACTTTAATATCATTATTGAATGTTGTCCCCACCTTCTTACATCACTCCCTTACTGACCTACCAAAGTTCCCCCAAGCATAACTAGAGGGCACATAAAGCTAGTGGTTGGAATGAGAATGTTGGAAAATGACCAGAAAAAAGATCAGAAAACACTCAGAAAAAATAAATGGAAAAGTGTCATATAGAAAAGACCCTTTGGAATATGGAGAAGTAAATAGCAAGTAAATTTCTATCAAAATCAAGACATTTATAGAAGTTTTCATTGAGTAAAAAACTTTGTTTAATAATAGATCAAGAATGAGCTACTATATATGGAGCTTAGAAATCACTATAAATTAAAATTATAAAAATGCATTCTTACCTTAGGAACAGGCATTCCCCATGGATCAGTATTTAGTTTTGGAGCAGAATGGCTGGTAGGAGATGTACAAATGCCCAAAAGATCTGGAGAAGGATTTTCTTCTGAATTTGATCTGTGATAGTTTTCCTGACTCTCTGTAAGAGCCATTTGAAGCCTGAGATCATCATTTCGCCGTAGTCGTTCCTCTTGCTCAGCTTCTTCCTTACTCATAGCCAATGCCAACTGCAATTGCAACTCTTCTTCACCAGCAGTTTGAGGACGAGCATTTTCTAGCTCAGTGCAAACAGCACCTGTCACGAAATTTTTCATTTTTCTCAATTTACACTAAATAGTGCTTTAAAAAAATGCTAACAAACAGAAAAATATAATATCTTATACCACTAAATGGATAATAAAAAATAGAGTGCACTTCTGTGGCATATATGTTTTATTTCCTCATTTTTTATTTCTTTTCATTTGATTCAACTTATTTTATAATCTAGTTTCCAAATGCTGGTTCAAAGCACATAAACATTTAAAAGTTCAATACTGATTGAGAAATCAGAATAAAATATACATCAACAGATCAAAATTCCAAGCACGTTTTTCCACAGGAATGAAGAGATAATAAAGTAACTATTTACAATTCGTTCAACTTACGATTAAAAATATTGTTTAAAAGTTTCCGAAGCGATGGCTTAAAAAGGCTGTACACATACAATAAAGTCCTCAAACCAACTGGTGTAGTCGTTACACCATTGCAGAAATGATTATCTTTTTATGTTTGCCGTATCATTAAACTTTTCAATAAACTTAACCGGGTCATTTTCTCAAAACAGCACAGTTTGAAAATGGCAGTGAATGGCACACACTGTGGCAGGGCGCCGACATCCCAACAACACATATATGCTTTCTCGAAATGGGATGATTGAATTGAATATTTAAACGATAATAGATGGCGCTAAATGGCTATAATTTTCATCATATTCGAGTCGCATGGTATTTGACCTTCATATACAGGCATCAGTTCCTTATTTGGGCCTCTCAATAAGATAGATTTATTTATGTAGAGAGACAGTGAATCACTGCTTTGTGCATATGATTTATAAGGTCTCAATTGCTCTTGTTTATATCTTTGCTTGTTCTTTTTTTGTTACAAGTAATTGAAAGAGATATACATTGAGACAAATAAATTATGGGAGAGGGGAGGAAGGTTAAAATATTTTTGCGTATGTGTTCCAGACTATTGGGAACTCAATGAAAGTACATGAATGATTTAAAGGAGCACTGAAGTTCACGATTATTTTTTAATCTTTTCTGATTTTGTTCTTTATTTATTCTTTTTCATTTGGAGACTGGAAAACTAAAATGTAAATGGTTAGTGAAGTGAATGAAGGGGAATGTTTTCGAGTGCATTATGAAGTAATTTTGAGACTTGTCGCGTGGGAATTTAACTAATTTTAAATTCGTTGACATAAGTTCTTTTAGTTAAAATTACATTATGTACAGAGTATTATTGCTGCATTTCTTTTTCTTTAATTTCACACTCACAATGTCCAACTTTGTTTTGTGTGCATAGTTAAAATTTTAGTATTCTACTTATTTCAATCCCTTCCAATATTGTTATATTCTTTATATTAATAACTAGTAATCAGTAGTACATTGTTTATGCAATTAAAAAATTCAAAATCATTATTTTGAGATGCTGATTTTATATGAATATTTTTGTAAAGTTCCTGTCCGTTCTCGAAAGCGAAGACTACCACTCAGGAAAGATTCCATTTCAAAAAGAGGCGATAGGTTGAGGATGGGCACTTACCGCTCGCACTTGCTGTCTTTGAACACCTTATTTTGCACTTTTACTTCCGGGTTTCCCTCCCTATTTTGATAAAATCACAGCAGACCTGACGCATGCGCAAATTGGTGCTTAGTCTTGGTTTAGGAAAACAAACCTTAGGCTTAACTGCTGCAAATGCTTGGGCCGAGGCGGCCTTCCATTTCGGAACGTTTGGTCCTGTGGCTGCGTTTTGTTTTCCGTGCGCTGGTCCTCAAGGAGTTAATGCTTACCATGTGTTATTAAAAGCAAAACAAATAACATTTATTTTTATTTTTAATAAAATTACAAAATTTAAAGGGTTTTTTTAACCTTTAAAGTTTTAAGGGTTTTTACACCCCTTTTAAAACGAAATTCTGTGCAAAAAGTTAAATACTGAACCGCTGTCTAAATTTTATTTTCGTTTCAATTCTTTTAAGTTTTTACTCCCCATTTTACACCATCAGTTAATATTTCAACAATGATATTCTCATCAGAAAACAGGAAAAATACCACAAAAATCCCAACTAATTATTTCAATGCTGCAGTTTGTGCCATGACCCCCCCCCCCACCTTTTCCCCCCAAATATATAAATTATTTTACACATTTTGATATTTTGTTTTTACAAAATTTTGAATTTTCAAAAAAATTTTGAATTTTCAAATTTTTGTTTTTTTTTTACAAAATTATTTAGTTTTTCACAAAATTATTTGATATTTCACAAAAAATGGACCCTGTAAAAAATCCTGCACAGACTCCTGTATTAAAGCATTCTACCATCAGTTTGATTTTTATACAAGTTAATTTGTCATTTTTGGAGCACAGGCAAGAATGTCACAGTTTAGAGTAAATGAACCAACAACAGATGACTCTTGCTGAGTGATATATGTAGGTCAGTTGTTGGTGAAGAGAAGAAAACATCTGAGAAAGTCTGAAAATTGAACTACAGAAACTAGAAGTGTTCTGCATACATCATATTTGCTGAATGTTTTTAAGTGCGAAAAATTATATTCAATTTGCGATAACTCGAACTCCAATAACTCAAATATTACTATAACTTGAAGTTTTTATCAAGTCCCGATCCCTTTGTCTTTAATTCCATGCTAATCATTCTCAATATCTTGAAGTTAACTTCCTTTAACTCAAAGGTTTTTCAAAGATGACTCGAAATTTATTTCGGAAGAGTGAAAAAAAAAAGAAAGAACTATGAGAGAAAAATTCATTTACCTTCACTTTAGACCTTTAAAGCAACACCTGTTGAGCCAATGTGCGATAAAGGAGTTACACATGTGGAAATAAGTATAGATTGTTTTCTTTTGTTCTACTGTACTGTTTTCACTTAGACATGTTGCTGGACTATGAATCTGCTATTAAGCTGTCAAGTTGTCAACTCAACTGATTGTACCTTTATTTAAAGGCTAACCTAAGTAAAGATGCGTTCTCCTTCATTCTTTAATTGGATCATTTGCTGATAAGTTTGAGAGAGAGAGATTTGTCTTCAAAAAAAAAAAAAAAAAAACTATTAAAGATGAGAAAGCGAAAGCTAAAAACCTTAGATTTAGAAAGGAAAAGTAAATCTTATTTATGACATTGAAAGGAATCCAGTAATTAAAAAGAAAGATTCCTCAAAAGCGGTACACATCTATGAATCCGAATTTGAAACAAATGAAGATATCCATCTTTCCTGAAGTAGAATCAGCTCTATTCAAGTGGTTCCAGAAGTATCGAAATCAAGACCATGCTATTCCTATAAGTGGGTCTTTGCTGCATGAGAAAGGAACGAATTTTGCTATATTACTGCACATAGAAAATTTCCATGCCAGTGCTGGATGGAGAAGTTCAAGACCAGACACAACTTTGTCTTCAGAACTCTTCACCGAGAAACAACATACCGTGTGAAAAAACTTTCAAGTTCTGTAATTCTGTCTGTTATATGTGCATATTAATTAAAATATTTGATGGTTTTTAATACTAAAATGTCGAAACCGAAAATAGCAGTAAGTCTAATTTCCCATCAGTCGATGTTTTTGGTCAGTCCCTTTAGATTCGAGTTATTGTGAATTGACTACTTTGTAAAGTAATGATGAAAGAGACATAGAGCAAGCACTTGAATTTTTGGTATCTTAATGAAAGATTTAATGTAAGTTGTTTAATGCCAAATTTAAGTGCATTTCATTTATTGTAACACATAGTTACCGCATTATCATACAAAACAGTAACATTTTTGCCTAGAAATTTATAATCTTATGGAGTAGAAAATACATCATATAGGACAATTTGCTGGGTGAACTGGCACGAATAGTTCAAGGTTGAATAAGCATAAGTTACTGCACTAAAAGTTGACAAGGCTTCAGATGCAATTATAAAATTATGAATAAAAATCCAAATAAAACATAATAAGCTTGACACTAGCACAAATTTTAGTACCAAACATTGTAAAAGCCTGTAGTGCTAAACAACTTATTGAGTAAACTATACTACTCATAGATAAAAATGAAGTAAAAAATCCATCTCAAATAACAATCATTCATGCATTTCAATTTGTTGTTTTTGTTTCCAAAAAGTTATTTGTAATTTAAATGAACTATAAAATCCTATACAAAGATCAAAATACATGTACTGTGTGAGTATTTAGTAAAATAATAAAATACCTCTAGCAGCTGAACCATCAGGGGAAGATTCAACGGAATCCTTGCCTCCAGGAGAGCCCTAGATAGAAAAAATCATATTTTACATTTCTAAAAAGGGATTAAGAATGACCATCAATAGAGTATTTCTCACAACTCATAAAAATTAGTACTCATAAGTTAAATATTTTTGAAGTTATTTAAAATTCTTGTTACTACCAACAATTCTAACCAGGGGTGAAAGTTGCAAAATTTGTTTAGTAAAAAGATTAAAGTAAATAAAAAATACGTATATATATAATGATTTTTTTTCTCCTGTTCTTCATTTTTAGTTATGTTTGCCTTGTATCAATTTGTCAAGTTCTCTGCCATATGAAATAAATATATCGAAGAAAAAAAAGAAATACTATAAAATATACTAAGAATAAAAAGAATAATAAATGAACACTTTGAAAAAAATAAATAAAACTTCTATTCTACATTAAGTGTTCAAAAAAAGAGAATATTAACAAATACAATGAAAAATGATTTTTTAAGAAGCAAATAAGAAATTATTTCAATTAATTCAAAAAAGATTTATGTTTCATTATTAGGTAAGGAGAAGCAGTTTTTTCATAAACATGATCACAAAATACAGATTAAGGGGTGGGACCAGATTAGAAGGCCGAAATTTTAGTATTTATTGTGATTTTTTTTCGGCTAATTTAGATAATTATTATTAGAATTATAGGAAAAAAAACCCAGTTAGTTATAAATATTTGATAACCGCCAAATCAACAAACTATGTCCTTATTACCCCTGTTAGCTACCACTTACAAAATTTTTGTACTGGCTAATGTTGAGCACCCCAACAAAATGAAGCTACTAACGGAAAATTAGCTTGTTAGTAATGAATGACGAAAAAGAGCGAGGGATCCCGGTCTATTCTCTCTTCTTAGTGTTAATTTTTGATTGCGGAAGAGTTATATCTTTTTATACTCTAACCAGCTTTTGAGCCAGGCGCCAACAAGCCCAAACTCATGCATTAACTTTTTGTGGCATTCGCTCAAAAAATTTATGCATCCCTTAAACTATCTACTTTTCCTTCCTTTCCTCAGAAAACAACAATCACTACCCCACCACCCCCCCAGAGGCACGGAAGAAAAAGCTATGTCCGTAAGGTTAGTTGCCCCCCCCCCCGGAAGAAAAATGTTTTTGATTAAAAAGCGTTTTAAATAAGCTTGGACGTTTTGTCCCTCGGATGTTTTGGACCTGGTCGTTTTGTCCATGGACGTTTTGGATTTGGACAGGAAAGAAATAATCAGATATTGTTTAAACTTGGATGATATTTTATTATTCATCTTTTGAAGTGCACCTCGTAATTTTTTCAAGTTATTTCCACTAGAAATGGTGGAGCTATTGTTCATGGGCAGTCGCCATCAGAGCTTGTTGCTGGAGGGCATTACCGACAGGGGCGTGCAAAAGAGGGGAGTGGAGAAGGGACACCTGTTGGCCTAGGCTCGAGCCTGAAAAGGTGCCGAGATTTGTAAAATGAGGGATAAAATATACGTGGAAGTAGGGGTAAACAATATGGAGGGGGGCCTTGTAAAAGTCATTTGTGACGAGCCCCAAAATTTCTGTGCAGGCCCGATTACCGAAGACACAATTTTTATCTGCAATCATTACAATTTTTCTTTCTAGTAAACAACATATTTCCTTAGAATATGAACCTAATTGTGATCAAAAAAGTTAAATTTTGAATCTTATAAAATGCATCTCTACTTATACACACTACTGGCCAAAAGTATTTAGTAATTTTCAAAAATTCACATTTTTAAGAATTTCTACAGAAATAAGATATTAATTTTTCTGTAATGTTCATTACATAAAAAGTATGCTTTAGCTCAGTGATTCTCAACCAGTGGTATGGTCTAAACGACTATACATCAATTAGGAAAATTGTGTTCTTTCAGACCCTCCATTGACCAAACAAATACACAATGCGGAACTAGAGAAAATGCCTATACAACCGGGAAAAGTTATTGGAAGTGAGTTTAGTACTTACACAAGTTAATGACACATCTTCATCTATTCGGAGCAGCAAGTTGTGATGGCTTTATACGCACAACATTGCCTTCAAGAAAATGCCAAACTCGAAAATAAAGTGAAGTATAATGTGTAAAATTTCTGTATTACAAAAAAAAAAAACCTTCACCTAAATTTGGGGGATCTGTGAATTCAAATGCAGCCACTTTTTCAAGGTGAATACTAAGTTATTTTCCACTAATTTCAGGAAAATAAGCAAAAGAGGTTCTATAAAACAACCTAAACTGGATTCAAAAAAGAACAAAAGTAGCACGTCAAACTGAAACAGGAGAACAACGTCTTTTGACTATTCACAAAGGAGTAAAAAGAATAAGAGAAACTCCAGAACAAGGCGGATTTACAGCTAAAATTAAAATTAGAGGTAATGAGGAAATTCAAGTAAATAATCAATGGGTAGTACCATATAATCCACTTTTATCTAAAATGTTCAATGCCCATATTAATGTTAAATGTTACAGTTCTGTTAAATCGATAAAATATGTATGCAAATATATTAATAAAGGCAGTGATATGGCTGTTTTTATGGTAACTAATGAAAACCAGCATGATGAAATAGTACAGTATCAAATGGGTCGTTACATTAATACCAACGAAGCAATTTGGTGAATTTTAAGTTTTCCAATACACGATCGAGATCCACCAGTTCTCCATCTATCCATACACCTGGAAAATGGACAACGTGTCTTTTTCACAACAGAAACTGCACAAAAAGTTGCAACGGAACCACCAACTCGAAAAACTTTAACAACGTTTTTTGAATTATGCCAGAAAGACCAATTCGCTAAAACTTTACTTTACTCAGAAGTACCCAGCTATTATACATGGGATACAGCAAATAAACAATTTAATCCTCGAAAACGTGGAATGCCAGTAGAAGGGTACGATGGAATGTTCAAAAGTAACACAATAGGACGAGTCTACACAGTACATCCAAAAAACGCCGAATGTTTCTATCTACGATTATTACTTCACAGTATTCGTGGTCCAACGTGTTTTGAAGATCTAAAAACTCTTGATGGTTACATTTGTGAGACATATCGAGAAGCATGTCAAACATTGGGTCTGCTAGAAAACGACAATCATTGGGAATTAGCTATGAATGAAGCAGCCCAAATGGCAACAGCAAGTCAAATTCGTGAGCTATTTGCAATCATTTTAACTACATGTAATCCTTCAAATCCAAATCGACTATGGCTTAAATATCGAGAATATATGAGTGATGACATCTTAGCTGACTTACGACATCAAAATTCGGACTTAGAAATTAATTTTAATGAAGAAATTTTTAACAAAGCTTTGATATTGATAGAAGACAAATGTTTAGCAATATCTAACCAAACTTTAATACAATTAGGTATTCAATCTCCTAAACAAAGTCATTTGGATGTTATGAACAGTGAATTTTTTAGAGAAACAAATTATAATATCGACGAATTGAGGCTTTACATCCAACAAAACAAACCCTTATTAATTGAAAATCAAAAACAAGCATATGATATAATAATGGATTACTAAAAAAAACAGCAAGGTGGTATAATATTTTTAGATGCGCCTGGTGGAACTGGAAAATTTTTTTTAAATCAATTTAATTCTAGCTGAAATCTGTGCAAATAAAGAAATTGTTCTCGCCTTAGTATCAACCGGGATAGCGGCAACACTTATGGATGGTGGACGAACAGCACATTCTGGTTTAAAATTACCTTTAAATGTAGCTGACTATGAATTTCCGGTATAAGACATCACAAAATCATCAGCACGTGGACAAATATTGAAACAGTGTAAAGCCATTATATGGGACGAAAGCACAATGGCAAATAGAAAATCACTAGAAGCAATCAATAGAACACTTCAAGATTTACGCGACAACACGAATATAATGGGAGGTGTATTGTTAATACTATCAGGCGATTTTCGTCAAACGCTACCTGTAATTCCGAAATCGACACCGGCAGATGAAATTAACGCTTGCTTAAAGAAGTCAATCATATGAGAACATGTGAAAATAATTAAATTAACGACAAATATGAGAGCACGAATTTCAGGAGATGAAAAGGCACAACAATTTTCTGAAACACTTTTACAAATAGGAGAGGGCACCTATCCAATAGACAAAAGTACTGGCCAAATTACATTAACTAATGAGTTATGTAATGTTGTTGAAACACTGGAACAACTTATAAATGAAGTATATTCAAATATTGCTGAGAATTATACCAATTCAGAATGGTTACGCGAACGAATAATTTTAGCAACAAAGAACGACATTGTTAATGGCATTAACAACATTATTCAGGAAATGATTCCGGGAGAAGGGAAAATTTACATGTCAATTGATACAATGATTGATGAACAAGAGAGCGTTAATTTCCCTACTGAATTTTTAAATTCATTAAATGTTCCAGGAATGCCATTACACTGCCTTAAGTTAAAAGTTGGTTCACCAATTATTTTATTACGAAATCTGAATTCACCAAAGTTGTGTAATGGTACAAGACTTTGCATCAAACAGCTACAAAATAACATCATCGAAACCAGTATAATGACTGGTAAAGACAAAGGACAAATAGTATTTATACCACGGATACCTTTAATATCAAATGGATTGCCTTATACTTTTAAACGCTTACAATTCCCGGTGAAGTTGGCTTACAGCATGTCTATCAACAAAGCACAGGGTCAAACATTTCAAATCTGTGGCGTTGACTTAAAGGAACCATGCTTTACACACGGCCAATTATACGTTGCATGCTCACGAGTAGGATCACCTCGAAATTTGTTCATTTACAGTCTGGACAATAAAACTATAAATGTAGTCTATAAACAAGTATTGTAAAAAGAAACTAAAAAGTGCGAATGTATAATAGTATGTAATAATAATAGTATGTAATATATATATATATATATTTGTCATATGTTGTATGTTCAATATAGTATGTAAATAATTATGAAAATAAAACCTAACTTTTCAATTTACTAAGATGTTTCGTATTTTAACTTATAATTATTTCAATTTCAATTAATTAATTAGTTAATAAATTTGTTATACTCTCAATACATCGCATGTTTAAAGGTCGACTAAGTCTCTCAATATTTAAAATAGAAATCTATATTTTCTACATTAAAAAGATAATTCTTAAATATTTTATGTACCATTAAACATGCAATGTATTTTAACCCGAGCAACGCCGGGTTTTGCAGCTAGTTTAATCAAATAAAATTATTTTTTCCAAAAGAACTAGGTGCCTTGAGTATTAAAAAAAACTGCGGTTATTTATGATGGTTTTAGATTTCTTTTTTTTTTTAAATATGACCACTTTACTCCAACCCCATCAAGTCATTAACACACATGAAAAAAAGAAAATGACATTCAGATATTTAAATATTTTTTTTTTCCTTCCAAAAATTTAGTGCAACGTCTTCATTATTAATGAAATGTGAAATAACGACAAAAAAATTTGAAGTTAAGACAAATTTTTGCTTTTTTTAATTACCTAAGTTTCAAAATTCGGATTTTATGACGACTTTACCCCATCAGACCCTACTTTTTACAATTTTAAGTATAAACATTAAATTTTATAAGGAAAACTAATGCTTTAATTTAGGCTAAAATGATGGTTTGGTTAAGATTACTAATGGCTAAAGTTTGAATGTAGTAGAATAAGCTATAAATTTACCATTTTTAAATGGTTATGTAATTGAACACAGGTCAATTCATACATTCAGAAAATTGTGATCAAACTGAAAAAGACATAAAAATATTTGACTTACACTTCCACTAGCTTCATTTCCAGCATGTGAAGTAGCCTGGGCAAATCTTTCTTTTGCTTTTAATGCTCTTGATCTTTCACTTTTTAATCTCTCATCATCCCTCAAAAGTGATACTAATTGCCTTGATTTTTCTCGAACATTCATTCCCTGGTCCTTATTTTCTTCAACATATTGAAAGTCTTTTAATGTTTGTATTGCAAAAATATTTTCCTTGCACTGCTGAGCAACCTTAAAAAACATTTTCATATTATTTTCCAAACATTATTTTAAAAAAAAAAACTTGATACAAAAAACGTAAATAATCTGAATATATGGCATGTCCTTGTTAAACCTGTGAAACCTCTATTTTCCCAACCGTAAGTCCTAGATGCATACTTATAGTTGCAAAAAATGTCCAAATAAGGTGCAGAATTAAGATATTGAAAGTTTGAAGCAAAAAGGAAAATTAGCAAAAATATACGAAATTTAACCTTTTATATGGACCCTAGGTCCCCAAACTTATATTTTGGAAAATAATCTCTATTATAAACGAGCTGATGTGTGCATCACATGACTTCCTTTCACGCCAGTTTAATGATGATAGTGCCTTGGAGTAAGCAAAGAAACTTTAAATATTTTGGCCCCAAGTTTGTAGCGAACTTAAGCAAAAAAAAAAACGTTTTACAGATTATTTTTCCCAATATTAAACATTTTAATGTTATTCAATGGTTAACTCTCTAAATATTGCCAATAGTGGCCAAAATGAAACCAGAATTTTAAAAACAAATGCCAAATTTGTCGTCAAGTCGGCGAAAAAACTTGGCGACCAAAAGCTTGACGATATATTGCCAAGTGTTTGCCAAATTATAACACTACTTGAGTTTGCATTGAAATTAATAATGATTTCCCAAAGAAAGAGGTGTAAAAGACCCCTTTAGAACATAAAAATGCAACCAAAAGGGGAGGTGCACAACTAGACCCCACTAGGTATCTACGTATCAAATTTCAACTTTCTAGGACATACGGTTTTTGAGTTATGCGCGATAAATACGCACACATACGTTCATACAAACGTCACGAGAAAACTCGTTGTAATTAATTCGGGGATTTTCAAAATGGACATTTTGGGTGTTTATACATTCTTAGGCATATATCCATGCATGGCGGGTTGAAAAAAAAATTCAATATTTTTTCGGAGGTGAGCAAAATAAAAATTAAGGCTGATTTTTGGGAGAAAATTTTTTTATGAATACAATACTTCCTTTCCTTCATAAAAGGAAGTAATTAATTCCAACACAAAAAATATGAAACTTTTGCAACAAAAACTGGAGGAGATATTAGAGTTCAAAATTTAAAGGGACAATACAAAAGATGAGATTGAAACTTATTACCCTTTTAGAAGAATGACACATTTTCGATGTTAGAAAGACCAAATATTTATATTTTTCAATGGTATTGAAAACTAAATACAAATGTTATGCTATGATACGTAAAAACACATAGTAACAGCTTGTACAATTTGAAAATATACCCTATGCACACAGATAATTTTACAACCGTTGTTAGTCACTATATTTCCCCCAAAAGACGTTATCGTTTGCGAGTGTAAAGTGCTGTAAGTTATAAAACACTGTGTTTCATATCTTGGTGAATAAATTTTTGTGTTTGAATTATTTATTCATGCCTTTGATTTTCTTAAATGAAATGTATTGGATTTAGGGACCATATAAAAATTTAGACTTCACATTTTTCACTAAATAATTTCGTTGCTTCAAACTTTTCATATCTTGACTCAATATCAAATTTTGACCATTTTTGCAATTGGAAGTGCATGCATCTAAGAGAATATAGAAGTCTTGTAGGTTAAATGGGGACAAGATATATTTAGTACTTACTTTTTTTTTTTTAGATAAAAGTAAACCCATATGTAGTAAACTAGGACATAGCTTTAACCCTCCCCCCCCCCCCTCTAAGTACGCTGTCTATTTTTCAGAAATGGGTCAATAAATTTAACTTTTCTCCAACAATTCCACACCTTTCAACATGAAGCCTTAGACTTACCATGCAGTATGGGAAAAGTTTTAGGTTCTTTCCATGCTGGGAATCAAGCCTGGGTTGTATGTATTAAAGACAGTGACCTTTAACCATATCTTTTTATTCAGGGTTTCATACTTTTTAATACATTGACCCCTTATATATCTATGCCATCAAACCCTGATAAGACTTGAACTGTATTTTTTTCCTTTGCAATCAAAAACTATAGAAATTCGAAACACTAAACATGACAACTGTAATTGATATAGTGAACTGGATGAAATCACTTAGCAGTTAGCACAGAGGGAGGCGGAGGGGAGTGTTTTTTTAACTCGGTATTTAATTAGTTATATGAAAAGAAGTTGAAATTCAATAACTAATTTTTAAAAAATTGAAATCTTACCTTTTCTGATCCAGTTTTGATAAGATATTCTAGCAAGACCAATGCTTTATAAACATGCCTCCAATTCTTTCCATGATCATTAAGACGTTTCCAAATCATTTGCATTATTTCTGAAAAAGCTACAACATTGTAGGTTAAATCTGCAATTTCGCTCATTAGAGTACTAGAAGGTCCCCATGGATCATTAGAAGTTGCTTCACGAACTTTTACTTGGGCATCCGTATAGTTCCTGACAACATTCTTTACATTTCTTCTTAATCCCTGAACATTAAGCATGTTTATTTTGCACTATTCAGTAGGTTTTTCAGAAATCCAGTAGTTTTTAAATTGTAAAGAATGACATCACTAAACTGTCAAACATCAGCCATGATGTACCTAAAAAAACAAGAAAATAAGCATTAAAAAGAAGTGAAATACAATTAATATATTAAATTAAAAACTAAAACTAGTTTTTGCTGTGATCTTCATTACACGTTTTTGCTTTGATCTCAAATCTTTAAAGAAAGTTTAATCAGCAACTATTTTACTAGCAGCAATTCTATATATTTTTTTTTTCTTTTAAGCATTTAAGAACACATTACAGTAAACACAGGCTACTTTGGCCCCAAGGTCCTTCTCCGTCCCAAATTGAGAAAATTATACAATGTTTTTTCTGTAAACCTTCAGGAAGCAATTTTTAAACATATTTTCACAGAATCCGTTAGAGAGCAACCTCAAGGACTCAATGTATTCCAAGCAGTTTGATAGCTCTCCACAAGGAGAAACACTGCTGGTTTTGTGTTCCTTATTCTAACATTTGTTTTTATAACAAGACTTTTATAAGGAGAAGCACTTCTACATCAGCTAAGATTTTGTTAGGTACTTATTTACGAACACCATTTAATACTTTATGTAGTAGCATAGTTGTACTTCTCATTGCTGTTAAGGTTTTTCTTTAAAAATTTCAATTACAATATATCTCCTCCCCTAAAAAATTACGAATTACTTTGGCTCAACATAAAAATTTGAAAAAAAAAAAACTGTCAGAGAGATTTGGAAAACAAAAGAAAAGCTAAAAGTAGAACTTATAACAGGAGAACCACAAGAAAAACCAGGAATGCTCAGCAACAGATTAAAAGAGCTATTACAGACTCAACTCCCCAAGGTTCAGTTACATGTCTTTTATGAAGAAGAACTAAAAGTTGCAGGAGGTTTAGAAAATATTGACCTAGTTGCATTCTACTTCTTACAAATATTGTTGGAAAGTATATGGAATTTTGTTAGAATGGAATGATCTCAGGTTTCCAGGGATAGCTGTTTATGCGGGAGAAGAAGGAGCAAATGTTGAGATCGCGATACAGACCAAAAAGTTTTGGATGTGACCGAAAATTTAAGATCCTTTGTTTTGCGAACGGTATTATCTTAATAAAATTATTAAACCTCCAAAACTGATGAAAAACTGTTCTCATGATGTTTTCTGAACATTTTTTGAAGGTCATAGCAAACAAAAGGAAACATATCCTAATTGAATCTCTTGAACGATATTTTTTTTCAAAAGAGCACATATCCAAAATCTCTGAATTGCTACCTGGTATTTCAGCTTTGAATTCGAAAAGTGACAAAATATCTGAGAGATGGCAGTATGATCCATAGAAAGCACAAGATTTTCTACTGGGGGCCATTTTGATTGCCCACATTACCAAAAATCTCTATTAGTGACATTTTTACAGGAGATAAATAGCAACATTTTTTCATGTTTTGCGGTACCCTCCCAAGCTGAAGAGACCCTGCATTCTACACTTGGACAGAAGTACAAAGTGAAATAGGGGCTGTGGAGATTGGTTTTGCCATACTTTCTCACCTACAAAGCCAAGATTTCAGTGGCCTTGACACTCTTCATCCTTTTTGCGAAGGACGTGGGATCATAACAAAAATGCTTCCATGATTCATGTTCTCTTCTGTTGGCTGAAGAAAAGTTCTCCACCTAATATTGATTCCCTCAATACTACATTCACTGTTAGATCATACTGCTGATCACACCTTTGGTAGAGTGGGAAAAAATTGTTAAGAAACGCCCAGAAATCAAAAATCGTGAAGAATATGAGGAATCATATTGAAGTGGAAAAAAGCATGGCTGGGAAACGGAATGTATATTATATAAAGCACTTAGCTATGTTTTATAATGAATTAGCCAGGAAAAGAAATGCAAAAATGATTAAAATTTAAAAAAAATCCAACCAACTTGAAAGAATTTTGATCATGAGTCAAATGCAGGTTGCATTATTGCTTTGAAGTCTTCCGTTCGATATTGAAAACAGGCAAGAGTGAGGACTAGCTCCATGGAGATGATTGAATTGAGATTCCTGGATTATCTTGGTTCCAACCCATTATCTTCTGTAAAGGTGAAAACCAAGCAATGGATACTATTCATACCCATGAGGACATGAAATCAATAGAGAATGTGACTGTTTAGATTAAAAAAAAGACATTGACATGCATGTCTAGTTTAACCACAAACTGTTTTTTAACAATTTGAACTCCATCTTTTATTCTTACCCCATATAATTTGATAGTTTCAACAGGGATGCCATGCTTAAAAAATTATCCCCTCATTGGCGAGAAAATATTTCAATTTTGTGCAAAAAATCAGATGTGTCGCCAAATGGGGGGTATATCACATCTGTACCCAAAAACATGATTTTCTGTACATTTTATGTTAGCTTCAATAGTTTCTATTGAGGTAAACATCCAATTCTGTTTTTGGAAATTTAGGCAATAGTCTCGTCTATTTCCATCTTGCGAATGACCAAACTTGGCGTTAACGCGAAAAATTCATGATTATAAATAGATTTTTGAATTTGTTATGTAAAAGTAGTAATAAATGCAAAATTGAGAAGAAATAGTCAGTTTTTAGCACATTAGCCTCTAAAGCAATGAAGATAATATTCTAAAGATAAAATTTTGCAAATCTCAAGAATAATTAAGAATTATCCAAAAAAATGGCACATTTTGCATAATTTTACACAGGTTGCATTCCAATAAACATCCAATTCCGTTTATGAAAACATAGGCACTTAAAGAGTACCAACATTTTGGAAATGACCAGGGTTGTAGTTTTGGCCGGACAAAACTGATTTTATCCAAACCACTGGCTGAAACCAGTTAAAACTGGATTTAACCACCATAGAACTGGTCAAAACTAAATTACATGAAAATACACTTCTAATTTGTATGTATGTGAAAGCTGTGTGTTTTGCAACTAATAAATCTGTTAGTTGGAAGTTTTTTAATCAAGCACAGCGATTTTAGTTAAATATAATATTAGTGAAGTAATTTAATAGGACTGTATAAATTACAACTTTCTTCAAAATTAATAACTAAAATTGCTCACAACTAAAACAAAAGACATAAGGAATGCAAAATAGCGTGTAACAAAAATATAGTAACTTTTCAACGGTGTTGCTTTTTAATTTTCAAAAGTGTTTCCCCCCTACCTTTAGTTTTGTTTGAAAAAAATGGCTATATATCTTGCTAAAAGAAGTTTTTTTTCTCTCTCATTTATTCTTCAAAATTACTTGAAATACTTTCAAATACTTTGTACATTTGTGTGTGAGAATTAAAATCTATATGTTCAACTTACAATGTTTCACTCTTTTTTTTTTTTTTAAATGTTACAGCACATTTTTCATGTAAACCTTATCTTCTAAACATGCTGTAATTGCTACAAACTGTAAAACATACTATTTAGATAAATAATGAAAGATAATTGATTATGGTTTGTTTTGCATTTCATTTTAATAAATTATTTGGTTTTCATATAAAATTTGATAATTATCTAAGTGACCAAAACTGGATAAAACTGATTTTATCCCGGCCGGTTTAAACCGGTTTTATCCATAGTTAAAACCACCACTGGCCGAAACTCTTACAATCCTGGGAATGACCGAACATGGCGACTACCACAAAAATTAAGATATAAATTTCTGAATCAGGCATGTAAATAATTTTAAAATCCTCATGAGACTACACTTTGGTTGAAAACTTTTTAGCTCTTTTACGTCCAAAGCAATAAGGATCAAGTGAAAAATTTTAAATATAAAATTCTTTATTTCTCAAAAAAATTATTTAAAAAAAAAAAAAAGAAGAAATGATTTGCTGCACATTTTAAGTTATTTTCCTTAGTCTGCAGTTAAATAAAACATCCAATTCTGCCTTGTTATTCAAAACTTACACACAAAAGCATCTTATATACTTCGATCTTGTGAATGACCAAATATGGCGACTATGTTTCCGGCTGAAATGCTGGAATTATCCATCGCCTTTCCGGTCGAAAAACGATCTCCAAACGATCTTTGCCCAGTTGTATTTATTTTTTTTTTATTCTTTGGTAAAATTGTCTGCATGTCGCTGAAAAATCTGTAACGCACATCTCGCAGGTCGCAGTTTCTGCTACTGGGATTCACTAGATGCTGAATTAATCAGCATGGGAAGTAAACAAATTTCGTCTCTTAGCCTCAGAGCTAACACTCATCAATGACTGACTTAATAATCAAGATTAGTTAAAAATTGAACCAAATTGATTAATTTCAGTAGTTCAACTCCATAACATTGAACTTTCTCCTTTAATTGAAATACTAACGTGGAAGGATTCAATTTACTGCTTGTTAGAAACATTTTATTAAATCAAATGAAACTCTTTATTGGCGTTAAGAGTAGGTATTCAATATCTTTTTGGAGTACCTATCCATTTTTGATGGGGCTCTTACAATCAGTAATTGCTAATGAAACAAAGTTCAAAAAATTATGAGTTTTTCTCAATGTGAGATTAAAAAAACTCATTTGATTGTGCTACATATTGAAAAAGAATGCAGGAGCTGAATTACATGATGGTATTGAATATTTTATGATTGATATCTCGTTTATCCTAACATGTGCAATTAGACACTCTTAAAATGTAAATATATCAGAAATTCTGACAGTGGAATTCAACATATCTACAAATTATGACTTGAACAATTTATAGAGCTAAAATCTGGCATGACCAAAATCCCAAAAACTTGTAATGTTTGAATTGAATTTGATAATAGTTAATTAGTTTATTTATTAAATTATCATTGTAATTAGAGATGCACATAATACCATTTATTGCGAAGCACCAAGTATTTGGTTCAAGTTTGTTCTGAATATTCAGTCGATTACCCAATATTTGTTTAAAAAATTTTAACTGAATATTTGAATTTTACACCAATTTAAAATAGAAAACAATCTGTTTTGGAAAATGAAAATGCATTAAAATTTAGCATTGTTAATTTATCTACATTGAATTTAATCAATGCAAATACCACATTGAATTTAATTAATGTTAATAACACATTGAATTTAATGAAATAATTGAATGAATGGCAACTCTGCATAAATCGGTAATTAATTTCTTCTTGATATATGATTTGATGACTGATAATCATGGAAACATGTTATGTCATTAAAGAATGTTGCATTAACCTTACTTATACAAATCCAAGTTGCTTAAAATATCATTACAAATTACAACTTTTTCATGTAATTTCCTGCTATGGTAATCTCTTTGATAATGTGACCAGATTTTTTCAAGCTAAAATCAGGACACATGACGCGGGGGGGGGGGGGGGGGGGGAGTAGTTTTTTTTTTTTTCACAGGCTTAATATTTTACATAACAGAAAAATGCCAAGAAATAACTCAAATGAACTAATAAAGAACTCAAGTTGAAAATAATTTAATAGTATTGATGTAAAGAATATTGCATCACACAACAAATTTATTAATCAAAATTATTATTTTCAGTTGTACTTGCTGTTAGAAGCAATTTTAAGAAGCAAATTCTTGTTGCCATCATGGTGGAGGTAGTTCAGCGTATTAAACATTAAAGAATAACATTTTACATGGCGTTCTTTTTCGACATGGCGGGACTTTTTCGACAAAGAGGGACACTTTGGCAGGACATTCCGGCAGCGGGATGTCTGGTCACATTACTCTTTGGTAACTGATAAATTGTATCATTTTATTAAAATTAAGGAATGAATTCTAATTTTGCCAGATTTTTTTTTTTTTTTTTTGCTTCATGTGCAAAAAGTTATTAAATTATGAATACAATGATTAATTTTAATTAGGCTGCTTTTAAAAAATAATACTTCATATGGTCTAACGATTTAGAAATTAAAGTGCTGTGAAATAATCTGTGCTGGATGACATTTTGATGAGGTATAAACATTGGGATGTATTTAACGTTGATGAATGTGGACTTTTTTATCAAGTCTTGCCCAACAAAACTCTTACTTTTAAAAATGAAAAATTTGTGGGAGGGGAAAAAAGTAAAGAGAGACTGACAGTTCGTTTAGGAGCTAACATGGATGGTTCTGAAAAACTAAAATCACTAGCTATTGAAAAATTTCACAAGCCACATTGTTTTAAAAACATGAAACCTTTACCTTTAGGTTATGATGCAAACAAGTCAGCATGGATGAGTGTGAACATATGGGAGAAAACTACGACATGTCGATCGACACTTTTTAAAAAAGAAAAGTTGTTTTCATTGCGAACAATTAAGCTGCTCATAGCAACATCCCTCAATTGAAAGTCAAGGAACTGTATTTTTTACACCCAAATGTCACCATGGCAACCTTTGGATCAAGGAATGATTCAAAATTTCAAAATGAACTACAGAAAGCTTCTTCTGAAAAACTCGATTTCAGAAACTGATGAGAAAAAAGACTCACGCTTCTGTGCTTGATGCCATTTTTTACATTGATAAAAGTTGGAACTTGGTGTCAAACACATGCATTTCCTATTGGGTCGTTCCACGTCAAATCAACCACAAAAATGGGATTTTAACACCCACCGTCTCGGAATTTGATCAAACTTGGTAGACTTCATCCCTTTATGGTTACAAGCAACCCCCTAATTTTTTTTCTTTCAGTATCAATGCGTTTTGATTTTACAGCCTTTTGAAATTTGGCGATTTTACATTTTTTGTCATTTTCCAGACACTCAAACTGAGATGTTGTTGTTTACAAAAAAAATTATTTCTTGGTAACTAATGCTATAATCTTTTTGAAAATTTTTACACAAAATAGGAAGACTTTGAACATGTTGATAAAAAATATTTCAATAATCTTAGTTTGCACAATTTTTTTTTTAAAAATTAGAAAATTGAAAATTTTGAATTTTTTTTTCAAAAAAAGATGTTGGCAAAAAACTGAATTTCAACAAAAGGGTCAGTTTTAAAAATCAGGATTTTTTGAAAAAAATGATCATGAATATGTACTCTAACTTATCCAATGAAAAACATTAGGGGACTTTAAGGGATTCTGCCTCCCCCCCCCCCGATTCTGGAAAAAAAAAGCATAAAACATCATACAATCTCTTCCATATTCTTAAAAACAGAATTGTCAACAATTATGACAAAAATTCAAATATAATGTGTTGAATATGGAATTCAAATATAAAAAAAATATACTTAAGCTTCTATTTTATTTGAAATAGTTTAAAATTTGTCAAATCAACCACAAAAATGGGATTTCAACACCTACCATCTAGATTTTGATGAAACTTGGTATACTTCCTTATTTTGTGGTTAAAAGCAACCCCCTAGTTTCTTTTGTTTCAATCTCAATGTATTTTAATTTTATAGACTTTTGAAATTTTTCGATTTTGCATTTTTTTGTCATTTTCAAAGACACTAACTGAGCTGTTGTTAATGGGGGAAAAAATGTTTCTCAGCAACTAATGATATTACCTTCTTGAAAATTTTCATAAAAAATGTTAAGACTTTAAATACTTTTATAAAAAATATTATAATAATCTTAGTTTATACAAAGAATTTTTTAAAAATCAGAAAGTTAAACATTTTGATTTTTTTTGGTCAAAAAAACCATTGTTGAAATTCTAAATTTTTAACATCAGAGTCAGTTTTAAAAATCATGATTTAAAGAAAAAATGATCATGAGTATGTGCTTTAACTTTTCCTATGAAAAAAGTTATGGGTCTTTTAGGGATTCTGTCCCCTCCGCCCTAGAAACAACAAAAGCATCATAGAAGAAAAGTTTTTCCATGTCTTTGAAACAAGAGTTCCCAGCAATTATTTAAAAAATTTAAATATGAAGTGTGTTAAATATTGAACTCAAACATATAAATTTAATATTCAAGCTATTTTTTTATTTGAAATAGTTAAAAATTATTACAATTATATTAAATATAGACACTCTGAAAATAAGATATCATGAAATTCAAAAGTTGCAAACAACAATATCTGCATATGGATTACTGCATTTTAGTCCAGACAAGTTAAAACAAAAGTAAAGTTTTAACACCAATTCATAATCATGCAGTTTCTAGTACTTTCAGGATCCCCCCCCCCCTACGTTTGAGAAAAATTGCTATCGTGGAACTGCTTTTCCATTATAGTTTTACTGCTATACAATGACAAATTCATCCTTTTAATTTCTTGAAATTACATTTAACACCCCTTAAAAAATAATGGCCTGATTGTTTAGTAATAATATGACTAAATAAAGTAAATTACCTTTCCCCCCTCCCCTCAAAGCAAATGAAGAAATAAGTTAGTATTTATGCACCTCTCGTATTCAATGGATTTTTATATTTTTTAATGACAATTGGAAAACAAATTATTATTTGCATGGAATTTTTTTTGTCCAGAATCCCCCCCCCCCCCCCAGTTTAATGACATAACTCGCAACTTTTCCTCAACTTACTGGGGTTCCAAAATTTTGTATCACTTATGCTTATTAATGCTTAACATTCACATTATAAAAATTAATTCCAGTAAATGAATTTTCTATTATTTTTGTTTTCTTTCTTTTTTAAAAACAATAATAGATTTGAATATCTTGTGAGGAATAAATACATAATTGTTGAAAAGAGATAAAAGCTTCTTGTTAGTGAGGTCTGCTAAAAAAAACAAGTCCTGCTCACACTTGTTTAGAAAACAAGTAATGGTGCCTTCTTTCTCTACACCCCTCCCATGGAGTACATTTTATCCTACCCTATCAAAATTGCACTAACAGCACAGAGTGGTTGCTGACTCCCCTGGATAAAAGATAGAATTCTCAGAAAGAACTTTTCTAAAATTTTGAGAAAAGGTCAATATGAAAGAATGAATTGAACTAGAATAACTAGAGTAACAGAATAGTTGACTTATAGGAGTTCTAGCAATATGTGTGTCAAGCTAGAAAGCTTTTCAACCATTGAAGTTAGCATTGGGCAGACCCTAAGAAAAATAAATGTCGAGTTACCTGGATTATCAGTGTGTCCAGTTACTGAAGTTTCACCGTATTTAAACTGGAATATATATAAGGTTTATAAATCATTTGTAGAAAATAAAAAGTGGCTTAAAAGAACATACTGCCCTTGATAAAACTAATGCAGCAGTTGAAAGAGGGATCAAGAAAAAGAAAGTGTATTTTAAATAAAAAATAGTTACCAATCTCACAGTCATAATATAAACAACTAACTATAAACGTAAACCATACAGCTTGCTGATCAGCCGTCATCTAATACCAGCTGTTCCTTTTTTGGGGCTAGTAAAGCAACCAAAGTTAGGGAGGTGACAGGCCAATATATTAAAAAGAAAACAAAACATCTAAAAAAATTACTAATGAAGTGTAAAATAAAAATACCTGTCATTTGTACAAATGCCAGGTTATTAGGATCCATTTATGATCATGGAAACACTCAAGATAACAAAACACACTTTTAGGGTCAAATGAGATCATGGGCGCCCATATGCAAAGTCGCAAGGGGGGGCTCAAATATTTTCCCGTGGTTTAGCTGGATATTTTCCCTGTAGAAAACAATTTCAGGACAGATTAGAGTCATTAAAATTAGACATTTTTAATAACTTATTCATTAAAAGGGGTGGAGAAGAAATATTTTTACATTGTGTGCAAAGAAAAAAGTACTAAAAGCAAGGAAGTTCTAATTTGAAAAGGGGGGCTTGAGCCCCCCTTGCCCCCCTATATGGGCGTCCTTGAATGAGATTGTTGCAAAGCCTTAATTATAAACATTTTGGGTAATGGTAACCATGTTAAACTCATGCCCAATAAATTGCTATGTTAAACCAAATCCAAGTTTCAGTTTGATATTGCATTCGATTAATGAATCAAGTTAAAAGCTCTGAGCTGGTATTTATAAGATTTTTAATACTTTGTAAAAACTGCCTAATTATAAATTAGAATTAAATAAAAAGTTTTAATTTCTATGTTGCCCTAAGTTTAACAATAATTTTTACCATGCATAAATTGTTGTAGGAAAATTTCGAATTTTGCGATATCTTATTTTTATTGTTTATTATTAATTAATTTAATTAATTATTTACAATTCAAAAAATCTTGAGTATTTAAATGTTGACATTTAAGTTCAAACACCAATGTATTTCAATATTGAAATTTTCTTTAATGCAATTATTAACTTAGCTTGTAATATTGTGATCAACTTTTTTTCATTAATCAAAATAAGGGGCAGGGGGGCAGAAGTCCCTCAAAGTCCCCCTAAAGATTTTCATTTTATATGTTAGCACACATGTTAATGATCATTAAAAAAAATATATAAATTATTTTAATTTATACCCTCATGCCAAAATTTTAAAATTTTGACTATCATTTTTTTATTGAAAAAATTAAAAAATTTTCAGTTTGTTAATTTTTTTTAATTGCTGAATATAAATTTAGATTTTTGACATATTTTTTTTCTGAAATACTTGAAATCTTAATATTTAATATAAAAAATTTCCAATTTTTTTTATTTTTAGTTATTGAGAAATAATTTTTTTTGCAAACAGCTGCTGTTCATTCTCAGAGAACTGTAAATGACAACTAACGCAAAATCGCAAAACTTTGAAGGGCCAAAAAATAAAAACTATTTTTAATAGAGAAGAAATACTTTAGGAGGTTACTTAGGACTATGAAAAGTAGAAGTATACAAAGTTTCATTGGAATCTGAGATGGTGGGTGTTGGGGTGTGGTTGAACTGACATGGAATGACCCTATTGCTACAAACATGCTGGATTTCAAGCTTCTTTGAATATTGTGGATGTGGATGAAGTAAGAAATGAAGATGATGTTCTTTTGGACCTTATATCGAAGTCCGACTATATATCTATATATTTGCGCTTCAGAATAAGAATTATCTGCAATGAATACAAAAGCACCAAAACAATATATTACAGGATATATATTGACTCTCGCAAATATGTTTCACAATCAAAAGAAAGTGAACTAATCCTGCACTTCTACTAGCTTCATGGTTTGTATAATAACTGCATTTTTTTCCTTTTAACTGTGAATATTAATTTTTATTTAAAAGCTTTGCAATGGACAGATGAAAAAATGTTTCAAAATTTAATTTGCTTAACAATTTTTATGTTTGTAAGGTAGGAACAAAGATCTTTTTTAACCACAAAACTTATTGCTTACTTCTGAAAAATTGATGGATTCATAGATAATTGCATTACATAGGTCAGCATTATAAAAGTATTGGTCTGTATACATATATATTATTAAATAAAGCATACAAACACGTCAAAATATTGCTCATAATGGATAGCACAAACTAATAGTTACAAGAAAAATAAATTGCACATTATGATTTATAAAATCACTCTCAGTACCAAATCTTTTGTTTTGCACATATCAAATTAATACAATAAATCATCCTTGACTTTAACACAATCAAACTTTATAGAGGTGCTCATATCAGTAAATATGAATAACTGTATAAAAAATAACTAGCTGTAATTTGATGAGAAAATATTTTGAAAAACAACTTTATTACACTAGCTTAATCAAAAACAAAATAAAAAAAGGAGGTATACCTTTAATTGCTCAGAAAATGTCTAATATGAATGCATAAACTGTTTATCTAAAATTAAACATTTTTTACGTAAGAGGATGACATTAAAAAATAATGATGACATAACATTTGCGATAAACAATCAAACTAGACTCGCACATCAAGTACAACTATGGTTTTCTTTCCTACATCGATATTGAATGAAGTACAATTCTTACTGATAGCAATTTTTAAATAAGGAAAACTAAACAAAATCATCACTCCATTATATGTATTGTCATCGATGGATCAGCAATTCAAAAAATATATATACCACCTGCATTACTAAGCGATGATATTTAAAACAGAAGAAAATCTATTTCATGGATTAATCCACTTTTAAAACAAGAAAATAACCACATAATGAATCAGTGTCCATTATGCGTAACTAAGTTCATACCAATAAGGACACTCACCTCACTCTCAAAAAGCAGATGAGAAAGCTCTATTGTGTCGTAAAAATCGATTAATAACATGAAAACACATCAGAAATCATTAAAATACATGCCTCGGCTTATGTGCAGAACACTGTCTAAATGAACAATAACATTAAAAACTAAAAATTCAAAATACTAGACAATGCAACACGGCCGGATATCGGATATCAGCAGTGCTACTGACGGAATCATTTAATTGTTGCCATCCACAAAACACATTGCTGCCATCGCGGATAAAGTTCGTGATATTTTCACTTCAATTTTTTTCCACGCGAAATATTCAGACGTTCATCAAAACACTGGAGTAACAATGATTTCCATTATTGAACACGATAACAAACTAGAAAGTCCTCTGAATGGATTGTTTTGTTTTGGCAGAACCGAAGTGGTTCATTCAAGATTCAAGTGAAAAAATATTGCATTTAAAGGACCAACAACAAAAAAAAAGACAGAAAAGAACTTTTTTCTATCGTCCTTCATCGTAAAGAATATAGAATGAACTGAAAAGTTCAGCATTAAGTTAACTTACTATGTACAATAATTATATAGATTTTTTTTTAATTGAAAGTATCTACTATATTCAAGACGCTATAAGCATATCTTTCTAAAATATAAATTTTGTTCGCATCTTTTTGGCTCATAAAACACAGTTTTCCGTGAAAGGTAGCAATTTCTAACTTACAAAATTTCATAACCAAATAGATTTGGCATCTTATTTTTAAAAAATCTAGTTGAATATCATAAAAACAAACAAAGATATCTGCCACCTATGGGATCATTCGAAAATTTGCAACACTTGCAATCGCTCAGTTTAAGTCATGATATCTAAGAATAATTGAAATGCGGCTCATTTAAGAGGTCACCGATATCTTTTTTTTTTTTTTTTTAGTTTTTCTGATATTCAGCTGGGTTTTTTTTTTAATATACGTTGCCAAATTTATTTAGGCTATGAAATTTTGAGAGTTATAAATTGCTATCTTTCGCGCATGAGCAGGGAGATATTACTTGCTTTAAATGCACACATTTAATTATATTTTCTAAAAGTTTATTCAAAATTTTATTATAATTATTCTCTGGTATGCTGTCAAGTTTTCTGAAAGTTTGGTAAGCTAGGACGTAAAAACAGCGCGTTTTATTAGCCATAGACATGAGAACAAGATTTATATTTTTGAAAGAAATGCTTTTGCTTATAGCTATGTGAATATAGATGATACTTTTACGAAAACCTCTAAAATTATTGTATATGTTAAGTAAACTAATTGCTGAAATGTGAAATTTACTGCTTATTCCATGCTCTTTACGATGAAATATGCCAAAAAAAAATTTCGGGAGCTTCTTTAATTTGTCGCTCATTTCCTTAGTGCATGGGTGATATAAATTTTATTAAAACTTGTGAGCTGAAGCATTACCTTTTATGTGACCACAGTTACTGAACAATTGGTGCTTTATTTCTAATGAAATTTGCAACAATTAATTTTTGCAAGTGATGTAGTTTTTTCGTTCGCTACTGTACCTTCCAAGAATAATGATAAATTATAAATAGTTCAGGAGGAAGATGGGCGACTGACTTCAGATCTGCCTATGTGCAGAATAGAGCTACATTCAGCTCCTGTCAAAGAGTTCTATAATAGGGTAGAGACTGAATCTGGCAACAGTTCCATGTTCCAGTAAGGGGAAAAATTAGAGTGGCAGAATACAAAACATTGTATTGAGTTCGAGTCGACTAAAAGATTTTAATTCTGTTTTTCTCCTTTGTTTATGTTTTTAAAATGGTGAAATCTTGTTCATATGGACGACAGAGCAACCGCATTCAATCAAAGTTTAAAAAATTTTTAGATAAATAATTTTAAAAAAAACTTTATTCATGCTTGTGTTAGTGTTTACAAAAATGAATAATTTTGCATTTGATTAAAAAAAATTTTGCAATTAACTTTTTATTGGTGTTGTGATTTAGTAAATCTGTTCGAAGTTTACTCAAAAGCAAAACAGTATTCTTGTTGGATACAACATACAGCAATAATAAATAGTGCAAATAAATTTGTTTCATGTTATTAAAATTAAAGGATCATCTTACAGATAGACCGGGATCCCTCGCCCTTTTTCGTTTTTCATTACTAACAAGCTAATTTTCCGTTAGCAGCTTCATTTTGTCGAGACGCCCAACATTAGCCAGTACAAAAATTTTGTAAGTGGTAGCTTACAGGAGTAATAAAGGACATAGTTTGTTAATTTGGCGGTTATCAAATATTTATAACTAACTGTTTTTGTTTTTTTATAATTCTCATAATAATTATCTAAACTAGTCGAAAAAAAATTGTCCTACAAAATGCACGATTTGATTCAAAAATGTCCCACTTTTGCAATATGTACTATTTACGAAGACGTGAAATATAATTACTAACCAGCTGAATTTTTTGGGGGGCAGTTAGTTAATATTTATATAAGTTAAGACACACAATGTCCTACAAATTGCGTGATATGCTTTTCTGGTCCGACACTCCAAAGTTGTAATACAAATCCCAAATATAAAAATAATTACTATCAAGTTGAATCTTCGTGAGTAGTTTTGTTTCAATGAGGACGCCCAACAATTTCCTTTGCAAAAATGCTCGATTGTGGTAACTAAGAGGAGGAGCAGGTATATAATATGTTGATTTGATGATAATAAAAAATTTATTACTAACTGGGTTTTTTTTTTCTAATTCTCAAAATAATTATTGATATTAGAGGAAAAAATATTTTGTCCTACCAAAATTCAAGATTTTATCAATGAGGTCCCCCCTTTCTAACATGTATCTTAAACGAGGTCATGAAATATAATTACTAACCAGCTGTATTTTATTTGATTAGTTAGTTAAATATTTATATGATTTAACACCCACATTGTCCTACAAATTGCGTGGTATGTTTTGCCGATCCTCCAATGTAATTTGAAATTCATTCAACTGAAAATAGATTCATTTCACAGCAATTTTCTATTGGAGTTCAGGTACATTAGTACGCATGCGCACATAATTTGTTTACTGTGTATTAGGTATTTTCACGTTGGAGCCGACCATAATCGTGCTAAGTTATTTTATGTTGACCACGTGTTTATCACTCTGAAATAATTTCAATTACTTTATGAATTGCTACAAAATAATGGAGTGTTTTTTATGCAATATATTGTGCGACAACCCTCGCTTTCGAGAGAAACGCGAAGAAATCAAGAAATTTTCTCAAGATATTTTGCTTTCTTGTCGAAATTTTCTATCAGCTCGAAAGCATCATAATCACAAAGATTTGTAATGTCGTATATTCAGTAAATTACCGCCCGATTAACCAGGGCTATAGCAGAAATACATAAAATACACCGCCAGCTCAGTCATTTCCAGCGCGAGGACTGCAGTTTCGTGCTTATTAGCACTCATCAGCATAGGAGAGGGAAGTGAACTGAGAAAGTCATAGGAAAGTGACTGAGCTTAAGAGGTTTTCCATCTCTAGTTAAGTCACTTTCCTATGCCGATTTGATGAGTGCTAATAAGCACGAAACTGCAGTGCTCGGCTGGAAATGACTGAGCTGCGGTGTATTTCATGTATTGTAATGTCGTACTACCGGAAAATTGGAATGACGACATAGTCGGATATCATACTTCTTGCTATAAAGAATTTTGAGTGAAATCAAAATATTTATGTTATGAAAGGTAAGTCGATTCACTATTTTTTTCGTTTTATTTTTAAGATATATGAAAAATAATTTATTAAGTAGAAATTTTCGCGCAATTATGTAAAAAAATGGAGTATTTCCATGATAAAATTATTGCTATTGTTATTTTTAACAACCATTTTAGTAAGTACATTATACTTTACATATTTTTCTAAAAAATGTGGAGTATAATGCATATAGTACAGTAATATTAGGTCAAAAAATGGCCAAACCCAAACATCCAAAAAAAAAAAAAAAAAGTTGAAACCTGTTGCAAATTACTTCTTACCCTTCCAGCAAAAAGGGGTAAAAAGTTCCAGCACTTTGCGCGTCAGGTTTTGAGGGAAGGGGGAGGGGAGAAATAATCCTCTTTTTATATAAATACTTTTTAACCAAAAAATTGAACCGCCGAAAAAACTGAAAAGCAAAAAATAATAAACCATTTTAATTAAACCTTAATAACTAAGTTCTTAAACTGATGTAAGTATACCTAAGTATATATTTTTGTAATAATTTAGAGTTTTTAATTAACCTTAATAACTCAGTTCTTAAATTAATGTAAGTATAACCTAAGTAGTTTTGAGTGGGTGCCAAACAATCAAATTAATTATTTTTGTAAAGCGGGTGGCGCAGCGGTGGCGTATGGCGACACGCCCCTTCGCCGGAAAATGCCGAGCGTTCACGAAGTTAAACCCGAACGTCGTCGAGTGGTCTCGAAGAAGCACGTGTCGAGTATTTGGCTGCTACTGAGCTTTTGCCTCATATACAACAGTCAAAATGTTTATATCATTGTTCATCATACTGAAGAAGGATTTCTCATCTTGTTAAAAGCTCAAATAAATGGTTTTGTGGGTCATAGTATTATTCAGCGTAAGTATGGCATAACAACTGTAGCCGTTAATTGCATACATGATCCTGAAGATTTTTCTCACTGGTTGTTTGCCTCTCTCGTGCGAGGTTCCAAAGGTTTCAAAGCTCCAACGAGAGGTACTTTTTGTTGCATACGATCTACTAGTATTCATGATTTAATGATGGCGTGTGGAGGGAGCATTTTTTGAAACATTTATGTTTATCGCCGGACATTTCACATTACATTGCTAATTTTATTTGGTTATTTCTTTAAATTTAGGTAATTTAGGGATCTTTGTTTATTTATTGTTTGGCACCGACTCAAAACTACTTAGGTATACTTACATTAATTTAAGTACTGAGTTATTAAGGTTAATTAAAAACTCTAAATTATTACAAAAATATACACTTAGGTATACTTACATCAGTTTAAGAACTTAGTTATTAAGGTTTAATTAAAATGGTTTATTATTTTTTGCTTTTCAGTTTTTCGGCGGTTCAATTTTTTTGTTAAAAAGTTTTTATTTTATAATTTTTTGTGGCCATAAGCTACTAATATGGCTATAATCTGTATGCTTATATTTTTGATTACTTTTAAAATAGCTACCTACCTTACTTTAGCTATTAACATATATATATATATATATATATATATATATATATATATAATCGTATTTTAACAATTATCTGTTGTGTTACATAAATAATTTTAAAAAAGCAGGCTTTATATACTAACATGGGTAGGCCTACAAAAAATGCTGCTCGGATGAGGGAAAGATGTTTAGAAGAATCTATTAATGAGAAAGAAAAAAAGATTGGAAGCAAACAGAAAGAGAATTACATTAACACGTTCACAGGAGAGTTTAGGTCAGCGCGAGGAAAGACTGTCGAGAATGAGAAGCTACAATAACGATAGGTTATTGCAAGAAGGTGATAAGCAGCGCGCTCGTCGCTTAGATATGATAAGAGAGCGACTTTCAAATGAGAGTGAAGAGCAACGCGCTCATCGTTTAGATCTGATAAGAGAGCGACTTTCAAATGAGAGTGAAGAGCAACGCGCTCATCGTTTAGATCTGATAAGAGAGCGAGTTTCAAATGAAATTGAGGACGAACGTATGCTGCGTTTGGATGCTGCTCGTAACCGTTCAGCAATGGTGGTACTTCACGAATCTTCCGAGGAGAGAACTAATCGTCTGAACGCCATGCGACAAGCAGCTCGCGAGCGAAGAAACCAGTGTAACGCAGAAAAGTATGTCACGAAAAAATAGTATGTCACCATCACTAAACTTCGCCCTATTTTTTCATACAAATCCTGAATATAAAAAATGTTTGACGACTGGCACTGAAAACTAACCCTAATCACAAGTACCAGAGATTGAGAGGTCTACACTGCCGTGTGCAGGTAAAGGGCTATAACTGCAATTTTATCTTTTTTTTTTTTTTTTTTTTTTTTGCATTTTGTCATCATTGTTTGTACGTTAGCTTTGTTGTACAAACTAACTTATTTGGTTTCCGCTAAAAAAAAAATATAATTCCAACATTTCCCAGTTGATAGTACTGAATCCAGCGCACAATTCTTCAAATATCTCGAAAACTCATTTCTGCAGATACTGTCGTTTACCTGCTCAAGACAATACACACGAGAGACATACAAGTCTGCATCTCATTCATAGTGAGGTTTTTTTTTTTTTTTTGTTATGCCCAATTCAGCATCAAAAAATCTTAGAGTGAACTACTAATCGCCCCCCTTTCCCCACCCTTAGGGTAGGATTTTTTCTCTCAAATTTATATAGGAACAACTTCAGGCTATACCCTTTCCAATAAAAAAAAGAATATTCTAAATCGGACTATTCTGTAAAAAGTTATGTGTGGTCATATATAAAAAAAATCTGTGAGTGAACAACAAATCTCCCTCTTTTCCCACCCTTAGGGTAGGAATTTTTTCTCCAAATTTATATGAGACCAGCTTCAGGGTATAACCTTTCCAATAAAAAAAGAATTATCAAAATCGGATTATTTTGTAAAAAGTTATGTGTGGTCATACATTAAAAATCTGTGAGTGAACAACAAATCTCCCCCTTTTCCCACCCTTAGGGTAGGAATTTTTTCTCCAAATTTATATGAGACCAACTTCAGGGTATAACCTTTCCAATAAAAAAAGAATTATCAAAATCGGACTATTTTGTAAAAAGTTATGTGTGGTCATACATTAAAAATCTGTGAGTGAACAACAAATCAACCCCCTTTTCCCACCCTTAGGGTAGGAATTTTTTTTCATAATTTTTATGGGACCACCTTCGGGGTATACCCTTTCCAATAAAAAAAAAAAAGAATTATCAAAATCAGACTGTTCTGTAAAAAGTTATGCGTGGTCATACATTAAAAAAATATATATACGTGTCGAATTGAGAACCTCCTCCGTTTTTTCGTCGGTTAAAAATAATTTCTATTACTTAAAAAAATACTCAAAACTCGCAGAAACCACACTCTAATAGTAAAATAATAAACTCTCACAGAAAAAAAATTCTAATTAACTGGAGTGCACAGACGGGGGGGGGGGGGGGGTCCATGGCGCAAATTGCGTCATTGGAATTGGTCCACAAGCAGACATTCACTTACTTGATGGATTTTATTTATTACATACGCTGAAGAACGTTCCAAATAGTTATGGTAAAATCTCTATGCATATATTAAAAATACATATAATAAAAATAATTACATATTATATTTGACAAGTACGAAAAGCCCAGTATTAAAGATTTTGAACATGATCTGAAACGTGAAGAGGATACATAGTATGACCTCATACGTAGGGACAATAATCGCCCTGCAGATTTCTGCAAATTATTGAGAAGTAGCAACTTTAAAGAAAAATTTGTCGAATTTTTAATTGAAAATTGGACAAGGGATGAATTTTTTACATTGATTGAAGGAAAGACTTAAACTTAATTATGATCAATGTTACATTTATGAGATATCTAGTGATAATAAAATAAAAAGAACTATTGATTATAATCTTTCTTGTTATCATGAAGAAGCTGACACCAAAATTGTGTACCACGTTTGTCAATTCAATTGTAACTATTGTGTGCAGATACATTGTACATATTCTGATATACCAATAATAATGTTGGTAAATTTCAAGTATTTAAAAGATGAAATACAAGTAATAATTTAAGCAGAAATAAAAAAAAAATATACTTGAGCATAAATGAAATTTAATGCCAAGCTTGGAGATCAATTATCGTGTTCACTTGCTATATGCCATGTTTTTAAAGGAAATGACTACAATCCTGTTTTTTTTTTTTTTTTTTTTTTTTTTTTTTCATAAAGGGAAAAAATACCTTTCAGTATTTTAAAGAAAAATAAAAATTTTCAAGGGACTTTTAACTCCTACGAAGTGAACATACAGCATTAACAACTTCCAATGAAGTAGTTCGAGTTATTGAAGAGTATGTATGTAGAGTGTACTCATTAAAAACAAAAAATGATATCAACAAAGGACAGTATGAGCTATATGAAAAAGGCTATAAATCAAAAAAAGGGAATGAAGAAGTATTTAAAAAAATATCGTCTGAAAATTATGGATGGACAAAAATTGATGGTAAATATGAATATTATTAGTTTGATGACCCTCAAAGCCCATCTTTTGAAGAATTATCTTCCGAATTGCAAGGTACCCTATCAGGGGCGTAGCTAAGGGGGGGGGTTTTGGGGACAAACCCCCCCCCCCCCCCGAAAAGTTAGTCTCAAAAAAAAAAGAGAAAAAGAAGAGAGGAGAAAGAAAAAAAAAGGAAGAAAAGGGAAAAATTCCAAGCGATTATACATACATACATATATATATATATACATATATATATATATATATATATATATATATATATATATATATATATATATATATATATATATATATATATATATATATATATATATATATATATATATATATATATAAAAGAAGTAACCCCCCCCGAAAGTCGGGTCTAGCTACGCCACTGTACCCTATTAATATTATTGAAATTTATTTTTTAATTATTCGGCGACTCATTAATTTTTTTATGTTATTACAGATTTAGATATCACAGACGAACAAAATGAAGAAGATACTGATGAAGATGAGAGTGATACTATCAGCGACGATGACGAGTATTTGTCTGATGAGTCTGATGAAAATTAATTAATTTTTTTTGTGTAAAAGTAAAAAAAAAAAAAAATTGTTTATATAAGATAATAAATTTGATTCATTTCAATAAATATATTTTCACTTTACGTTATGTTTCACATAGGAAAACGAAAATAACAATTATTGTAGGACTAGGGATATATACCTGTTTTCTCGTAGGACATTGTTTTATTTGGACACAAAACACCCTAATCTATCACGTGATATTAGTGTCCTACGGCTACTAAAAAAAATGGTCCTGTGGTATTGACAACTTTGGAGTGTCGGGTGTCGGACCAGAAAAGCATACCACGCAATATGTAGGACTGTCTTAAATTATATAAATATTGACCAACAAAATTAAGCTGGTTAGTAATTATATTTCATGTCTTCGTAAATAGTACATGTTGCGAAAGTGGGGCAATTTTGATCAAATCGTGCATTTTGGTGGACAATTTTTTTTCGGCTAATTTAGATAATTATTATGAGAATTATAAAAAACAGAACAGTTAGTTATAAATATTTGATAACCACCAAATCAACAAACTATGCCCTTCTTACCCCTGTTAGCTACCACTTACAAAATTTTTGCACTGGTTAATGTTCGGCGTCTCGACAAAATGAAACTTCTAACGGAAAATTAGTTTGTTAGTAATGAATAACGAAAAAAAGCCAAAAGTGAACGCGCTGCTATTTCTCGAATATAGAGACTGCTAGATTGCTAGGATTGCTATTCGACTCTGAAGTTCGTTGTAAATGCTGCCATCTGTTGGCTTGATGTAAAAATAGTCAAAAAATTAAAAAAAAAAAAAGAAAGAAGAAAAAAAAAAGCTCCCAACTCAAAATTATCGGGGTGGGGGGGGGGGGGGGAGGGAATTCATTTGTTTTGGGAAGGGGAGGGGGGGGGGGATAAGTTTCCCCAATATATTTAGAAAAAGAAAGAAAATGATAATTATGACGCTTATTAATCTTACCACAGTACAAAACACAAAGCACTATCTGAATAAAAAATATTGATGCACAAAGATTTTGCAAAAGTATCTTCCTTCGATACAACTCCGAAAAAGAAAATGATTAAAAAATATTCTCTTGCTTCCCTTGTCTGACTCATTGACTGAATTTCTGCATTTTTCTTTTTTCATTTCAATCCCATAAAAAGTTTACCTATAAACATCAAAGTTCTCATAATTTTTTTTTTTTTTAATGTTTACTTATATAAATAAAAATCTTTTACTGCCTTACACAAAAGAGTAACAACAATCTTTCCGAATTCTAAAAATGAAAATGTCCTTAAGTGTTCATTCAGTGGTCAGACTGCCTAATAGAGCTACAAATTGCATGAATGTAGACTTTTCGGTTGTAAAAATTATGACATAATCCGCTTCTTTATTATTCTGGGAAAAAAGTTCTAAACGTAATTGATTATTTCCGTGGAATGCTTCAGGATTTCTCAGATTTTCATCAGTTTCCTGTGAAAATCAAGTTTCTTTGTCAAAACGTTTCTTGAATTGCTGCAGATTGCTCGAATGCAAACTGCTCACTGTTGTGAACCGTATTTTAGTAACCAGTTTAAAGATTAACTGAGCGTATTTATTAAGTGCATCGGCTTCAATTCGAATACGGCCAGTCCGAACTGACTAAGCTGAAGCTCCCACCGACAGAGAATAATTCTCTGGATTCCGAAGCTGTACTAGGTTTGTAGGTAAGTAAGACGCTTGGTGCTCACTTGAAATTCTGTCTTAGCTTTGGCCATGGTTGCAATTGAGCTTTTCGTGTAAATCAAGAAAGTGCCAAGATATTATTTTACACCTACCTAAGGTTTCTCTGAAGGTTACTGAGACATGTCTGGCTGTAACCGGGAAGGTTTCTGAACTCTTCCAGAATGATGCCACTGTATAAGGGGAGCTGACTTATCCAACATTTTGGTTCCAAAAGTGCAGGAGCACAAAATTAGTTTTTATAAAAAAGTCTCGTTGCAGAAAACTGATGTTCAAGCTTTAGCTGAGTTGCCTGATTGATGTTTGATTATTTTATTCTGTGAATAAAAAAGATTTAATTAATACAAGTTAAAAAACTAATTAAGGGTGGAAATGACGTCCATTAAAATAAAAGTTTCAAGAAACTTTTTTGTTGAATTTGTGAATTAAATTATCTTTCTAGATTGGCTTTAAGTGACATTTTACTCAACTAAACATCAATTGTTTTACGACATTGCAACCAGCAAATGTTATACCGTATTTATAAATACCAGAAACAGCGTTGGATCCAAAGCTGTCTTAAAACCAAAATGTCGGATAAATCGGCCTATCCTCTTATAGGGGGTTCTATTCTAGAAATATTTCAGGATAATTTCAGCAAGGTTACTGAATTTTGGCGGAAGACATTCCTGTTTATTGCAAGATATGTTACTGCCACTGCCACAAATTGGGCACATTAGCTGTCCATTATTTTCCAGGAACATTTCTAAACGGTTTTACAGTGTAGGTGTTCTGCTTTCAGTTTTGTTACTGCCTCTACAGCTGCTGAACCCCAAGAGAGGGCAAAATGTAATGTCTGTACGTTTTCATCTTCTAAGAATTTCCGCAAAATAAACTGCTTGATATTAACTTGCAATTCTGCTTTAATTTCGCCATCATTTGCTAAAATGCCTCAGCTACCTTCTTGGTAAATCAGGAAGGTGTGAGGTTTCATTGAAAACCTTTGAGTTTTCTTTGAAGGTTCCTGATTTATACCTGAAACGTGATTGACCTTTAGTAAGAAAGTTTCTGAGTTCTCCAGACGGACTTCTGCTGATTAATTTCAAGAAGGTTACTGACTTTCAGCGGAAAAATTCCGGGTTTTATCCAGATACGTCACTGAGAGAAATTAGGCATATGCCTAAGGAGTTTGACTCAAATCACTCCTTTGATTTTAACTCTTATAAAATTATCCACAAATGTCCAAATTCGTCACATCTTGATTTAGGAGTTTTTCCACATTCTGAAAAATTGTTCTAATTTAGTTAACGATCTTAAAGCCATTCCGTATTTTTCTGCAGTTTGGCATACATTCATTTAATTGGTAGTCTTTTTCCGCCCTCTTCTTTGAACTACTATGGTTTTTTGTGTTGCAGGTGTTTATTGTTTTGTCTTTCTTAATTACTTTTTATTTGCCTTTACGTTTCCATTTCTTGTTTTATTTTGTACATGTTTTGCTTTTTGTTGTTTTTCCAGCATTTTTTCTGTTTTCCCTCACTATGTTTATTCTTCCTTTTGCTAAATGTGACAACTGATTCGATACAACATTTTTGTAACATGAATTTTATTGCTAATTCATTAATTAGTGGTTTCGCTTTGACAACAAAATGTATTTTATGGGATGTTTTTAGAGAAATTTATTGCTTAACGGTTTTTACTTCCTTTTACAAAAAAGGAAGTATTTCATTCGCGAAAAAATTTTCACTCAAAATCGGCCTTAATTTCCATTTTGCTCGCCCCCGAATGAATATTGATTTTTTTTTCAACCCGACCACACGTGGATACATGCCTAAGAACGTATAGACACCTGAAGAATCCATTTTGACGATCCCCGAGTTAATTACAACGATTTTTCTCGTGACGTCTGTATGTACGTGCGTATGTGTGTATGTATCTCGCATAACTCAAGAACGGTATGTCCTAGAAAGTTGAAATTTGGTACATAGACTCCAAGTGGGGTCTAGTTGTGCACCTTCTCTTTTGGTTGCATTCGGATGCTCAAAAGGGGGTCTTTTACACCTTTTTGGGGTAAAATCATTGTTAATTTCAATGTAAACTCAAGCGATGCTATAATTTGACCAACACTTGGCAATATATCGCCAAGCTTTTGGTCGCCAAGTTTTGTCGCCAACTTGGTGACGAATTTGGCGGGTTTTTTTTTTTAATTTGGTTTCAATTTAGCCATATTTAGAGAGTTAACCATTGAAGCACATTAAAACTCCCAATATTGGGAAAATTTATCTGTATAAAACGTTTTCTTTGCTTCGGTTCGTAACAGTCTTGGAATGAAAATATATAAAGTGTTTTTTTGCTCACTCTGAGACACTATTATCTTTAAATTGGAGTAAAAGGAAGTCATGTGACGCACACATCAGCTCGTTTTCTGAAGGGAATCCCGCAATAAATTTTGAATCTGAGCTCTATTTTGTCTTGTTTGTTTGTGTTGATTGCTATTTTGCTATTTAAGTTGTCTGCTGTTCATTTTCGTTGCTTTTACCGGATGTCTTAACATTCAAAAGTTCAAAACTTTGAATTGAAAAAGGGGGGGGGGGGGCTGGAAACCCAGAAACACTTGTTTTCAATAATTTGTTTATTTGTGCTAAACAACGCTGGATATTTCCTGTTATTTCTCAGCAGAAAGGTATTTATTTATTTTTCAATTAGTCGCCAGATTCCACCTCAAAAGCTGTAATTGAATACGAGTGGTAAGAGGCATGAGACACAAAACGCTGCGTTTTAATCCTCGGTAAATATTGATCGGACTAATGTCTTTTTTTTGTTATTATTGATTTTCCATGTTTATGATTTTCCTAAACGTAACTTTGAAAATCCGGGAACTTTATAAAAAGTTAGGTTTCGCATTTTTTCTCCTTTTTTTTTACATCAAACTTTTCGTATCTTAACTCTGCATCTTATTTCAACTATTTTTGCAATTCAAAGTATGTATCTAGGGCTAACGATTGCGGAATTAGAGGTCTTGGATGTTAAACAGGGAGCGGGGACCTGCTCTTTATACACTGAAGAGTCAAAATAACTGGTATATACCTTCTTAACATCGTGTTGCACTCATAGATGTAGTATTATCAAGGAGTGGGGAAGCCCATGATGTTAAATGGGGATTTACGCGAGCGTCTTCGGGACTTATTAAATTTTGTAGTTTTAGTTACAAGAAGATTTCCTTCAGTGGTGGGGAAAGTGCTATAGATATTCAAAAAAAAAAAAAAAGTTACGATGGATTTACTTGAGTGTATCAGATAGTGATAGTTTTTAGATGCTCCAGCGTGTCTTTGATGCTAAAGTTATGTTCATCTGCCGACTTGCATGATGGGGGGGTTGCCATCCAGAAGGATAGAAAATAAAAATTAAAAAATATCTGCTCGAGCATGTCAGATACTCAGAGTGGATGTTAAGTGAACCTTAAAAATGCTTCCATTGAAAAGACTGGCGTTTCAGAAGTGACGAAATCTCGTAACAAATTTGTGAAATGCAAAAAAAAAAAAAAAAAGAAGTCATATTGAAATGCTCCAGCGTGTCATGTTTTTGCACAGAAGGTTCAGCTTGGTATTTTAGTCATCGTAGCCAAAAATCTGACGGTTATTTAGAGGGGTTATATTGTTAATCTAACAGCTAGGGGAAAAAAATCGCCAATCATACCAACTACCAGGGCATGATTACTGAATATGTTGACTAGGCCGTGACCTATGTCCCTTACTATTTAGGGGAAACCCAAACCCTAATGACAAAAATTGTTTTAGTCAATGGCTAAAATTTTTATCCAATGGCTAAAACTAAAATTTGAATACAGGGGACCCAAAATGTTCAAGAAGGTTTCAATTTGTTACTTTTAATCGAACAAATCACTATGCTATTTTACTCAGATAGGGAGTGTGAGTGCTTTCTCCAGAGCCGGCTCTAGTAGTTCTGCCGTCCTAGGCGATAATGACAAGTGCCGCGCCCCCCTCCCATTGAATAATAATAATAATAATAATAATAATAATAATATAAAATAATATGTTAATGAAATAGAAAATATTAAAGTGAGTTTCTAGTTAAATTCCAAACTGGGTTTTGCATATCCAAGCATTGGTACACATAAAACTTTTTTAACATTAAAGTTGTGCATCTTATGTCATTGTAACACAAGGTAATATTTTCAAAAGACTTTCAAATCACGCAATTTGCCGCTGCTAAAATTAAACTGAATTTCTAATTAAATTCCGAACTATGCTTTGTATGTCCAAGCACTGATACACACTCTAAATTATTATTATTATTATTATTATTAGCATTGAAGAAATGAATCTTATGGCGCTGAAACTGCTTAAGAAAAAACTATTTCAACTTCGAAATTTACCGCTCCTAAAATCTGCCGGTTAGCGACCGCCTAGGTCACCTACCCCAGGAACCAGGCCTGACTTTTTCACTTCCTATCAAATCGCTTTTTTAAAGCAAATTTATGAGAGGGAAATATTGAATTGAAACGTTTGTTTCAATATAAACCTAAAGATGGCAGCACCAAATATTCTATTAAAAGTGGAAAATTTCCTGACATTGTGCTATCAAAATTCAAGAATAATTTATACAACCAACAAGTATTAAATTATTATTACATACAAAAAACTGCTCAACGGGAGAGATCAATAATTCATTTTCAAAAAGAAAAGAACACGTAAAAACGAGGAAGATTTTTTTTAATCCAAAAAACGTATTATTTACTTTATTCTAACGTAATACTTGCAAGTGCAAACTTAATTCAAACTTCAATTATTTTCATTAAGTCCTGCCTGCTTTTCGAAAATTTCTGAATGTCAACGGGACGTGAAGAAAAATGTCTCCCTACTCCTCAAAAAGTTCGTGTTCGTAAAATGGCTCTCAATTTCATAAACCTCCCCTCCCCCTCCAAAAAAAAAAAAGAAGCCTTGACCGTCCCCCCTCCCCCCCCCCCCAAAAAAAGAAAAATCTCTTTAATCAATCAGATTTTCAGTTTTTGTTGAATTGAATTTGTGAAACAGCTTGCAATGTAGAGAATGCTAAAGTTTTTAGAAACAATTAAAAAAAGTATTATGCAATTATATTTTGGACCTAATAACAACTTGTAAAAGGCTACAGCTTGTTTTCTCTAAAAGTTAACCCTTTCTCAAATATCTACGAGTTTCATTGTTGATGACGTCAGGAGCGACACTCGGTCAGTGAATTCACTATTATATATATGAGGATTTTACTTGTTTTTTGACTAGTTCTCCAGTTGATATTATATTTGCATTCGTTTGTGTCACTTTCTGTGTTTTTTTTCTTCAAGTTTGATTGAAGGCAATAACCACAATTTGTGCGTCGTTTGCACATAAATAAAGGGTTACTACTTATTAGGGTCAGTCAATAAATAACGAGGCAGATGCTATAAAACAGATTTTATTCGACATTTTTCAAAAATACTGACCGACATTGTTTAAACACTTATCCTTCTGGGAAATTAGTCGCATAATTCCGTGTCCATAAAAGTCTTTTGGCTGCTGCTGGAACCAATTACACACGCACTCCTTTACTTCTTCGTCCGAATGAAATCGTTGTCCCCGAAGTGCCTTCTTGAGTTTTTCCGAAGCTGTGGGATCATATGGGGATAGGTCTGGACTATAAGGAGGGGGGGGGGGGGTCAAGACTTCCCTTTTAAATTTTCGCAAAAGTTCATTTTTTGCATTGACTGTGTGTAGTTCCGGTAAACTTTCACGTGCTGTCATCCTGTTGCATGATAACGCTAGACCAGACAACCAATTCAACTGAGGAACTTTTGCAGAAATTTAAGTGGTAAGTCTTGAACCACACCCTTATAGTCCAGATATATCCCGATATGACCCCACATCTTTGGAAAACTCAGTAATTCACTTCGGGGACAACGATTTCATTCGGACGATGAAGTAAAGGAGTGCGTGCGTAATTCGTTCCAGCAGCAGCCAAAGCACTTTTATGAGCACGGAATTATGCGACTAATTTCCCAGTGGGATAAGTGTTTAATCAATTTCGGTTAAAATTTTTAAAGAATGTCGAATAAAGTCTGTTTTATAGCCTCTGCTTCGTTATTTATTGACTGACCCTCATATATTAGCCCAGGTCCGACGTCGTTTCGGTAGACACACATGCACACGCACATACAAGCAAATATGTTATATCTTCATTGTAAATGATATAAGAAGTAAGAAACAAAAAATATGACTACATAAAAATAAAATAAATAAATGTAAATAAAAAAAATTATTAGATAAAAACAAAAAACCCGACTGCGTAAAAACCAAAAAAACTAAGAAGAAAAATGTTTAAGCCCAGTAGTTTAGAATGTATAAAGTACTACTGAATAACAACACTGTTGAAATAGTTTTATAAAGGAGTTCCTTTCTGATTCAAGGAACCCCGTAAATGGACCCCGACTGTTGATCCTTCTATTCTGCTTTTGAATCTATGATTTGTCTTATCTGTGTACGGTTATAAAACTATTTCAACAGTGTTGTTATTCAGTAGTACTTAAAACATTCTAAACTACTGGGCTTAAACATTTTTCTTTTTAGTTTTTTGGTTTTTACGCAGTCGGGTTTTTTGTTTTTATTTAATATTTTTTTATTTTACACTTTTAAGTAAATTTTCATTGACTTAGTTATTATGATTATAAGACGGTACATTTCGCAACCTTGTTATTTCATTGAGAGAGTTTGTTTGTATCGTGAGGTTTATTAAGTAACTTACGGTGGTCTAAATTACTGATAATTAGTCCCTCTAGGGACCTAACTCGGCTTAAAGCTACATATGCTTGACCTTCGGCAAAAATGTGCGAACTTATGTCAACCACAGCACAGCTATATAAACAGCCTGTATAACTCATGATGACGCGAAATCGGAAACGTCCGTCAGTCAAATCTTTCTCGCAAAACTAAAAAAGCCTCTCAAGAAAGTACACGTCGCGACACTCAGTCCCTTGAATCAAAGAATAAACAAATGCAACATGTTAGAGATGAAAATCGAATTAGTAAACTTTCTTTCTTTTGGTGCTTATTGCACGGGTTTATTTAGATGAGGACTACAATCTGAGTGTCTTGCCTTCCTTACGCATAATATTCTTTTTTTATGACAGTACAGAATACATATAAAGAACACATGAAAGAATTTACATCAGAAAGAGGGGAAAGTACATCCGGAGCAAAGGTGTCTTGACCCACCGCCTCAAGCGGAAGAAGCAATCGCTTAGACCACTCGGCCACTGAGACCCCAATTAGTAGACTTAGTAAACAAAAAATACAGGCAGTGAAAACTACCTGCATTTGTTGCGCGCAGGTAGCGTCCGACACAGAGTGCGACACCCAGCGTGCGCCGATCTCAAACTGACAAAATGACAACTGGTTTTTGAAATGGTACTTTTGATTACTGTCATCTGTTTAGTGACAGTCCCAAGGTTAAGACAAATCGATTGACGTAAGAATTATCAAAAGTGGCCGAGGCGTTTAGCCTGTAGAACGCCACATAGGAACAGACATACATACATAGACTGATAAACACATTACCTTCCTTTGCGTCGCGCACGCGCAGTCGGGTAAAAAGAGATGCTGTCGTACTAGACAGCATTAAAAGAGAGGTGGTTTTTTCTCTTTATATTTCATGCATTTTGAAATCAATATCCCATTTTTCCTTCCCTAAACTCTTAGAATCACGCCCTTATCTACGTTCCCGTAGATCCCGCAGTGCGGGGAGTAGGGGGCATAGCACTAAGAAGCCCACTGCCCAAGCCCTGTCCCCCTCAAAAAAAATCAAAGAACCTATACTCAAATTTTAAAAATTGAAAATATTTTTGTAATGTTATAGTAAAAATTTAAGAAAAAATAGAAACTCAATACATGTTATGTAAGAACAGCAGAGAATCTTAAGTAATAGAAATAACTTACTAGAAACTGCCATAGTTTTAATTTTTTGAAAACTTGGATTGAAATTTCAAGATTTTTTGAATTTTGGTTTAGGGTAACAGTGTACAGTAATGGGAGACTTGTTTTCCTGCAATAATAAATTAATTAAAAGATTTAAACCAGAGGTTCTCAAACTTTTAGACATTGAGACCCCTTTTTTAGACTAAGTATCTTGGCGACCCCTCCCCTCCAAGTTTTAACTATGTTTAAACCCTAAAACAATAACTAAAAGGACTACACAAATGGTTAAGTTTTATCCTTCGAAACATAAGTAACTAGTAAAAAAAAAACATGAATTTTTGTCTTTTTGTAAGAACATGCCAAATGATTTACGACAAGTTTTAAATGAAGCTGTCAGGATAGTGAACTACATAACAAGTCTTCCGCTGCAGAGTAGGTTGCTTGAGAACTTGTATGAAGAGGTAGGAGCTTTGCACAAACGTCTTCTCTTTCACACTGAAGTACGGTGGTTATCCCGTGGTAATTGAATGGGTAGTCAATCCGTTCAGTGAGCAAGCCGTAACAAAAGCTGATCTAAGTGCCCGTCCTCATGATCAACTGATTGAGATTTCAATTGATCAGTCACCTAAAGTAACTTTTAACACAGCTTATATCGACAAATTTTGAATAGGTATTAAAAATTAATATCCAGAACTGCAGGCTGTTTAAATTAAAATCAGAAAGGTTGTTATTTTTGGTTGATAGTGAACTCGAACTTTCTCATTTTTTCTGTGATGAAAAGTGGTTGGTAAAGCTTGCTTATTGAGCAAACATCTTCTCCCATCTTGACGTTTTGAACTTATACCTATACAAGGACCAGACGGAACTGTTTTGTATGTTCAAGACAAGATAAATGCGTTTGTTAAAAACACTTAGTGTTTGGAACGCAAAAGTTAAGAAGGAAGATTTTGAAAATTTTACGCTTAGTCAAGAGTTCGTAGAGTATGAGTCGGGGATTGGCACCACATCCCTTGACACTTCATGTTTCTTCTTACTAGGGTAGACCGACCAGTGAATGAACAGTTAAGCACAATTTCATTTTTTAAAATCCTAGTAATTTTAAATTCTATACTATACAGATCATGATAGTTAAAACATTTTAATTGATCTATGTAAATATCTCTAAAAAATCCCGGGAACCTAAATGGTACCGCTTCCGACCTTTTTAGGTGTTTAAAGATAAAATGGCACAACGATCCAGTGAATGAACACCTCGAACCAGTAAATGAACACAAATTGGTCCAGTGAATGAACATGATAAATTTTGATTCAAAAAGAAACGAAGTTTCTTTGAGATCTATCTATCTATCTATATAACTATCTATATCTATTTATCTATCTATCTATTTATATAACTATATCTATCTATCTATCTATCTATCTATATCTATCTATCTATCTATCTATATCTATCTTTTTATATCTCTATCCATCTATCAATATACCTTTCTATCTATTTTTCTAAATACACATCTATCGGTCTATCTCTATGTCTATTTACCTATTTATCAATGTACTTATCTATTTTTCTATCTATCTATCTATTTATTTATTTATCCAGCTACTTATCTATCTATCTATCTATATATATACTCATCTATCGATCTATCTATCTACTTATGTATCTATCCACTTATCTATATATCTACTTATCTATCTATCAACTTATTTATCTATCTATCTATTTGTCTAATTACCTACTTATCTATCTATTTATCTACTTATCTATATATCTATCCATATATCTATCTACTTATCTATCTATATATTTACTTATCTATATACTTATCTATCTACTTATCTATATATCTGTCTATCTACCTAACTATCTACCAATTTATCTGTCTGTACATCTAAATATCTACCAATCCATTATCCTAATCAATCTATTTATCAATCTATCTACCTGCTTTTTTACCTGTCTATTTATCTACTTATCTATCTATCTCCTTATCAATATATCTATTTATATTTATCCACCTATCTATATCTATCGGTCTATCTACCTGTCTATATATCTACTATACATCTCTATATCAGTCTCTCTACCTAGCGATCTATCTCTATATTAGTCTCTCTATCTACCTATCTATTAACCACTACCTATCTATTTATCTATCAATAAATCTATCGATCTATCTATCTACCTACCTATTCTATCTCGATATTTATCTACCTATATATCTATTTACCTCCCATTTTTATATATCTATCTCTATATCTTCCTCCATCTATTTATCTATCTATCTATATACAAACATACATATCTACCTATCTATTCTCTTTCTTTGTATATATGTTTCTATTTCTCTATCTCTAAATAAATAAGCATATAAAACTATCTGCATTACAAAAAAGTACGAAAATGAAAATATCTCAAAGAAACTTCACATTTCTTTTTAAATCAAGAGAAATTTTGCCATTGTTCATTCACTGGGTTTTCGCAATTTTTCGTACCCAGTGACTGAACACCCCTCTACCTGAAAATCTACGCATTCTGCATTGACTGAAACAATTTAAATCCATAGCCTAAATATGTATACTTAATTTTTCTTTCGTAGAGTTAAAAAATAAAATTTATCGATAAAAATAATATGTATCAAAATAATTGCTAACACGAAACCAGCCTTATTATTTTGAAAGAGAGAAAGAACGATTCACGGCAGTAAAAATTTCAAATTTTTTCCAGGAAAAAAATACGTATCCAAAATAACCAATCAGGTGTCAGATAGCTTAGAATATCAATAAAGAACGCTTTTGTAGTGAATTTATTCAGAAAAAAAAAATTTGGAGCTTATTTTTTTACAAAATATTAAGGCGCTCTTCATTCACTGGGTGGTGTTCACTCACTGGTCGGTCTACCCTAGTATCATCTCTTCTCGAAGCTTTGATTGAACAGTTTACAGATTACATTCCAGTTAAGGGTATGAGTGGGGTTGTATGGGAAGTCAATCCGTTCAGTGAGCAAGCCGTAACAAAGGCTGATCTAAGTGCCCGTCCTCATAATCAACTGATTGAGATTTCAAGTGATCCGTCACCTAAAGTAACTTTTAACACAGCTTATATCGACAAATTTTGAATAGGTATTAAAAAAGAATATCCAGAACTATCCACAACAGCATTAACATATTTGATGCCATTTTCTACATCTTACAACTGTGAACAAGGATTTTCCATAATGATGAACTTAAAAACAAATCAAGAAATCGTTTGACACTGTAAAATGACATTGTTTTGTGTGTTACAAAGCTCATTCCACACATTAAAAAATTGGTTGATTCCAAATAAGCTCACGTATCCCACTAACTAGTAGAACACGAAAACCAACTTGTATGTGCACTAAAAGCTCTAAAAGTAATCTTTTTTTTAAATAAAAGCACAGCAAGAAATTAATTTTCTTTAAACTTTTATTTCCGATCTCGCGACTCCCCTGGGAGTCGCGACCCACATTTTGAGAACCCCTGATTCAAACAAATGAATTCAAAATATAAGTAGAAATATTAAAGCAGTTAAAAACGAACAACAATCACTCTTTTAAAAATTCATTTGTCGGGGATGGGAGGAGGGGGCTGAGATCAAAATTTATAGATCCCTGCCTGGTTAGAATCATAAGACACTAAAAAGAAACTCTTCTCATATTACTTTAATATACATATATGAAGCAACTAATTTTAATTGTATAAATTAATTTTCTGTGACCAATATGAAACACACAAACAAGTGACTCTACGCGGTTAAAAAAAAAAAAAAAAAAAAAGTGTCAGGTGAATCGGTTCCGACATGGTAGTGATCTTAATTCACCGCCGTTCTAAAGGGTTATAAGTTATAACTAATAATTTCATTGGAATTTCCATCGATCAACAAAAGCTGTCAGTCAACGGGTATTCAATTGGGTAATGGGAATCGAATTTTAATTCGATCACCCGAACTTCATTTGATGGCACAATGTGAATAGAGTATTGAAATCAAGGTTGAGGAATGCTGTTTCATGTGTTTGGTTGTTTAGCTTGTATCTGCTTTTTGTAATCTTTTCTTTAAGACAATATTTCCGTGAGTATTTTCACTATTTGTGCGTATACCTGTGTGGGGATAATGACACATGAACATAAAAGAGATTTTCTTTCGTGGGGGCAAGTTTTTGTCAAGGTTACCACGTGCGGAATTTCTTCAGGTCGAAAAGCAGTTCAGGAAGCCAACATTTTAGTGTTTTTTGTGAATTTTTCAACAAGAAAGAAATAATCAGAACTTCTTTAAACTTGAAGGATATTTTTTTCATCTTATGAATTAAATCTTGTAATTTTTTTCAATTAATTTCCATGAGAAATAGTGGAGTTAGAAGCTGATGTCCATTGGCGGTTGCCATCAGAGCGTGTTGCTGGTAGGCATTACCGAAACCACAATTTTTATCTGTAATCATTGCAATTTTTCTTCCTCGTAAACAACATATTTCCTAATAATATAAAAACCTAATGGTGATTTTAAAAAAAAAGTTAAAAATTGATTGTTTTTGAGGTGTTTGATTACAATGTCATGTTTTTCTCCCCCCTTTTTTTTTCACATTTCTTGCATTAAAAAGAATATTTTAATTAATATTATCATTTCAGAGTTAAGTTCATGTAGAGTATAATTAAATAAATAATATTCACACAAATTTTCAGAACGATAGGTCAATAACTCTTGGAACTATAGAATGCCCACCAGTAGGAAAAAAGTTGTTTCGAGAAAAACGCGTTTGAAAAGAACTGCTGTGAACATTTTCGAATCTCCACAGTCACTTAAGTGTCCATAGCTTCGGTACTAATCGGAATTTTTCACCGAAATTTCGGCAACATATTCTTGAATAATTTTCCAAACCTTTATGACATAAGAAAAAGTGAATTTTTTGACCCGGTTAAACTAGTTTTCCCCCTTAAATTAATTTTAGATCAACAGGTCGATATTGCAAAGATTGTGAAACATGTAAATTTTTATGCGTCTTACACGGGCGATTTTGTATTTCACGTTAGATCATCTCTAGTGTTCGTCTGCAATTCCGTTTTAGTAAAAATAGATATGGTGGTGCATTTTGATGTTCACTTAAAACTTGTTAGGAGTTCTTTGTAATAAAGCAGTTGTTTGATGCTGAAAAGGTAAAATATCCATCTTTATTGCATTAAATATAATAAAAATAAGCAGTTGACCACAAATTAATTTTTAACAAATGTTTTTTTTTAATTTGTTTAGAAAATGTTAGTAGATTAATGGGCGATCCTGATGATTTTGAATGTGCCAATTTATCAGAACGTTTCAGCGATGAAACTGATGATCGTTTACACTTAGTTAGTAAAACACCATTTGAAAATTTTTACCCTACTACATGTTCTTTATTCACATTTTCCACGAATTGAAATTGCAAAAAAATAACTTACACTGTACCTATATATTCGTTTTCTGTCAAAAAAACTCAATAATTTTTTACCAGTTTTGCCGAAAAATAACTTGCGTTTTAAAAAGCTAACAAAATAAAATTAACAGAATAATGTTGATTGTTAGAGTGAAAAAAAAAAAAACATAAGAATTTAATTCATTATTAACGCCAAAATAGACCAAGTACCTTTTAAGCATTTTGTTTTTAGATTAAATATGTTACCATTGAATTCTTTTTATCAAGTTACTACTTGGACGTTTTGTGTTTTTGTTCATTTTGTTATTAGTCAAAATTATCTTGCAGTACATTGTTTCGACCAGTTTTTCTAAACTTAAAACTTTGTTACATGTTTATTTTGGCTAAATATTTAAAAATTCTAGAAGTTTTAGGTCCTATCAAAATACCCCCTTTTGGTTCAATTTTTCGTCATTCAATACTTCTTTTCGAAAAACCGTTTGGCGCATTATAACCTATAAAGGCTCTTGCGCCATTCAACCTAATGAAACCAACCAACCATGTAATTATCTGAACTAACACTAATATTTGCTCATGTCGATCGAAAGGTCATTTTCTTCTGGAATGTATCGTTACACTGTGCGAGTATATTATTTATTTTATTGTTAAACAAGATATGAAAATCTAGAGGATGCCAGATCGCTGATAGCTAAAACAAAAGATCATGTTCCTTGGCGACCTTCCAAAAATAATTTAAAAATACGTTTTTATTTAAATTGTCGGTATCATTTTAGTAACGACCCCAGTTGCTGTCTGTGCCCGGTCTCCACTTGTCTAAATCTGTCTCTGGTAAAGACATTCGAGTTGCAAAAATGTGTTTCGAGGTTACAAGGAACCTTTTTTTTTTCATTGCAAAAAGGTGTGATATTATGAGCGTGAAGACATCCGACAAAAGCCTAATATTGTTACGCAGTAGAATGCCTTTACATCCATAATGCCATTTCTTTTTGCAATGAAAACTGAGTTTCTTGTAACCTCGAAACACGTGTCTGCAATTTCGTTCTCAATTTTGTGGTTTTTACTCCGTTGTTTTTATTTTTACGTGGGCATCATGTCCTTGTTACTATTGATCTTTTAATTCACTCGTGGTCACATTCCTCATTTTTGCATTTTTGTCAATATCACCCACTGAATGAAGTTACTCTCCTCGATAGAGACATCTTCCACCAATGAATCACCATTCGTTACCAAAGTAAGAGAACTGGACGCCATGTTCAATGTCTAATTGAAATGCTCCCTAAATAACTGCTCTGAAGTTTTCGTATCTTCAGTCAGCCTTCAAGGATTGAATTTTCCACGACGTTGTTTTACTGAAAATCTATAAGGTTGAACCCCCCCCCCCCCCCCCGAAATACAATCCCGAATGCGACCCTTGCATTCGAGAGGCATGTACGTAGATCTGTTACAATTATTAATAGAATCCCTGCCCCCTACTCCGGGCTGAGTTCGAGTTGAGATAATATTTCAACCCATTTAATTACCCCACGAGGAGAAAAGGGAGTTGCAGGGCTGAGATTGAGGCGGGGCGGTTTGTCATAACCGGTTTCTGAGAGCATAAACCATCACTAGGCATCATGATTTTCATAAACGCAATCATAAGGACGAGATCGTGGGAAAGTGCGTCAGCTTTGGTAGTCGTCGCGTGCCTTTTGTCTCTAAAGGCAGTTAACATGATAGATTGGGTCGACTCTTATTTCATTAGGTGCTAAGTGGTCTGACCGCAAAGCCGCGAGTTTGCCTTTTGGTCACGCGACTCGCGGTAAGTGATTCACCCCTCAGTTTCTTTTCCCGGGGAGTTTTCCCCCGAGATGCTCTCGGAGAAGTGATCGGAGATCGGAGCTCTGCTGATCCGTTTATTAGAACGACTGAGGGGTTAATACTGTTAGGGACATCGTGCAATAAAACTACGCAGAGAATCAGTTTAAGGGGAAAAGGTTTGGTGCGAACAATTGCCATGTAGGGGAAATACCAAAGTAGTTTATTTACACATCCTTGTGTGAATTCATTTGCAGTCTCTCCTCATACGCAAGTAGTTTTGTTATAAACACGTGCTCTAAGCATAAAGACCAGGTACTAAGAAAAACGTTGTTAAATCTTCATTCGGATTGGTTACTTTTAAGCAACGGATTAAAAAAAAACAACTGGTTAACAGTTATTTATTTGATTATAAACCCGATGAAAACACTTGTTTGAAAACAACGAAGTGTTGATGACTGCTGGTTGTTCATTAATGTATGAAAAAGAAAAAATACCCCAAGAAAAATAACGTAATAACCATACAAACGTGCAACAAACTGCAGATACATATTTTAGGGTTTCAATATTTTTGTTTTGTTGAAAATTGGGAGCTTTTGTATGGAAAGTCATACTTGGTATCCTAAGGCATTTTTTCTGTATTTTAAAAGGGATTCTGTGAAACCCCGAAACAAGAATCTGAAATTTGCAGCACATTTGAGGTAGTAAAAAGCAAAGGGATGTGGCAAAATTAAAAATTTGGAGATAACCAGTACAAATGGTAGGTGAACCTTTCCTCTGTCTTGGGGCAAGAGATAGTACTAGTAGCAGTGGTAGATTCTATTACACAACATGATTTGGAAAAACTTTTCAATATAAGTCTACCAAGGACCTTATCCTTAAACGCGTTTTACTCAAAACTTGAAAATGTCCACTTACATCCCTTTGCTTCTCGCTGCTTCATTTGTGCTTTAATTAGGTTGCTTTTTTTTAATGGTTAGTTTATAGCACAAAGGTTTATATATATATATATATATATATATATATATATATTCATCTCTTTATCATTAACATACTGAATAATTTTATGGTGTCTAGGGGAAATAACACCGGGGCGGGTAATAACGCCAAGTGCTAATATTTCGCAAAATTATGAATTAATTCGGGAAATCTCACTATTAGCTTTACTCAGAGAGTCATTTGAAGTACAAGCAACGGCTGAAAAAATTATTGTTTTATTTTTAGACTCAATCAATGTAATAAGCAATTAAGAATTAACACCTGATTTAAAATTTGCGAAGTAAACTCTATGATGCGCAGACTATTTATTTATTACAATAATGGTTTGCTCATTGCATAAATTTAGTGTATTTCATGTGCTTTCAAAATCTTATGAGGAGCTTTGGATGTGTTCACGAGGTCGCTTGTAGTTAGAAATGTACTGCGAAATAAGTATAACAAGGTAACCGATTGATTATATTTTCAGTTGCGGAGCTAATACAACTGAGGAGGGTTTATTTTTCATTTTATTTATTTATTTAGTCATTTTATGAACGAGAGAGCATTATTGTCGCTGTTAGTTGTAGATTAAGGGGTGTAACACCTAAAACTGATTTATTTATTTATTTAGGGTAGGTGCACCGGCTGTAGCTACGGAACTAGTTTTGTCCAGTTTCACAATCGAACCAGAAAAACTAAGAATATTGACCAGTCTAACTAATCTTAAGGCTTGTTTCATAGTCTGAGCAGCATTTCTCAAAACTTTCGCTGTGAGAGGTCCAGAATTTTTCCTCTGTCTAAATATAGTATGCACTAGTCCGAGGATTAGTATATTTGTAACTGCTTATTGTTAAGAGAGTGTTTCTTCTTAATCTACTTACAGCAGCAATAGTTATGCATGTTTTTATCGATTGTAAAGTTTTTCTTATCAAGCTAAGATCAAGTTTTAATGTGAGTTCCTTACTTTTCTTTATTTTTTAACTTAGCTGCATAAAATAGTCTGACCAAAACTGGATCGCGAATCCATGGATTTTCTAGTTGTTGCCATAGTTATAGCCACAACTAGATTACATACTGCTCCAGTTGTGGCCATGCAGAATATTTTAAGTATACTGTGAAAATCTATTACAACGTTATCCAAGAACCCACAATACTTATGTCAAGTGTAAAAAGTTAAAAATATAGCCAAGTTACACTACACTATAAAACAATTCCGAAACGTTACTGAGTATTTCCGTGTAACTTTTCGGGATTTGAATGGTTTTTATCCACTTCCTGGAAAAATCAAGTATTATTGTCAAAAAGTTTCCTGAATTCGACAAGTCACACGACATCAGACTTCTCACTGTTGAGAAAAATATTTTAACTCCCAGTTTAAAAATTAACTTAGCGTGTTCATAAAGAGTATCGGCTTCTGATCGGTTTTGGCTCGTTCATGTTCTTAAAAGGAGCCGAAAAGTATGGACTACGTAGCTGTGAAAGAATTCCAGGCGAGTAAAATTCTTGATACTTACTTGCAGTACTGCTTTTGGGACTTAGTTGATAAATCAGAAAGCTGCTAAGCTATACCTTCCTAAATTTACTCTCAAGTTCCACAGCCACGACTGGCTTTAAACGGGAAGATATTTTAATTTTTTAGAAACCTTCCAGGATGATTGCAGGAAGGTTACTGAAATTTAACAGAAAAGGCTCCTGGTTTTTGCAAGATATGTTCCTCGCAGAAATTAAGCATATCAGCTGCCCATTATTTTCCCGGAACGTTTCTAAATCATTTTTACAGTATAAAAGCGATCATTATTTCTGCTAATGGTTGATTGATGGGACGGAAATTTTTTGACGTTGTATCACAGTTGTCACTTTAACCAAGTTTAACTGTATTGAAATAGTGAAACTCATACTGATCTTCATCTATGATTTCCTTTTTCTTCTTGGTGTAAATGTCTGAGCACTTTAAAATGGATATTTTTTACCATTTACGCATTTTTGTTTTGATAAATTTATTAGATTAATCATTTTTTTAGCTTTACTAAACCGAATCATTTTTGTCTACGTTCTATTAGAAACAGAGATATTGGCTTTTGTATAAGCATAATATGTTGCGACAATATGAAAGTTTAAAATCAAAATGCAATTTTTGGAAATGATTTTTTATGTAGCGCGCTTTCAAAAGTGAAAACTCAAAATATTCTCGTTTTATTTATATGACACCTTTGTATGTGTTTATGTGTAGAATATATTGTAAGAGTATGAAGATTTAAACTGAAGATAAATTTTTTCGAAATGAGTTTTCTATGAGAATTGACGGGCTTCAAAATCTCGTATTTATGCAACAGTTTGCAGACTTTTACTTTATACTTGTTTTCAAGAGACGTACCGAAATGTTAATTATAATGTTTCATTAGTTTGTGTGGTCTACTCTTACTATATGTTTAGTAAATTTTCCAATAACATTACAAAAGCTACATCAATGAGCTTTGAATTTTTTTTCGTTCAACATATTTTCAAAATGTTTAGTACATTCATTAAGTGAAAATAAATAGTGTTATTTTATTGGGAATAAATTTTAATAAAATAAACAAATTATTTTGCAGTATTTTTGTAGTTTTTGGAAATTTTTGTACACGTTCTACAAATAATTGCATTTATTTATAAACATTTTCGGAAGCATTTTAAAAAATGACAGTAAATAATTTATTCTTACACAAATTAAATAAAAAAATGTAATTACAGTGCTTATAAACATGGTTCTTCTATAAAAGAGCTTCGAACATATTCAGATTTCTCAATTGTTTGAACGTAAGAAAAAAGAAGGAAAGAAAGAAAGAAAGAAAAAACAACTAGAGAGAGAGATTGATCAAATAAAAAAACATTTTGCATAATTTTTGTTGCACACAATGGCTCCCAAAAAAGCAAGATTTTTTTTTTTTAAACAGAAAAGAATGTTTTATGCTTATTTTCTCACTGAAGTTGAAAATGCCGTAGAGGCTGTAAGAAATGGTTCCATTTTTGTATTGCATACTGATATCACCTGTAAAATACCCAGGACCTTAGAAGGAAACTATCAGACAATCTTAATTTGAGAAACTAACCCTGTACCTGAACTTAAAACAATTAAGAGTTAAAAAATGGAGGACTAGTTCATATTTTACGGAGGAAGTTTAATATTTTACGAAAAATTTAAAAACAAAAGCAATTAAGAAGTAAAGAATAATAAACAGAGTACCAGAAAAGGACACAGAAGACACAGATGCTTTAACTAGTAATTTTATTGAATCAGCTGGGACGATATGGGTAAATTTACTTCAATCGGTGAATATGTTATAGTTTATTATGAAAGCAGTTATTTTTTTTGTTGTAATAGTTGCTGAAATAAACGGTTCTAATTATGATGTGAGTGCTATGATGAAAAGTGGCCCCTTAGGGTGAAAATGGTAAAAAAAAAAGGTGATTTATTGTGGGGAACTTCAGATGGTAGCATGCAGTTGCAGACCATCAGACAACCTAACGCTACAAAGACACGTTGTACAACTATTTTTTTCCTATTATTGCCAAATATTTGTTTACCGTTTACTATTCTATTATTGTACTGATTCATATTCATTGAAATGAATGAACATCCAAAAATATTGCTATTCTTTATTACATGTTTTCCATTAATTGTATGTCTAATATTGGACTTAGATTTTTATTCTTAGGCAAAAAATGTGTATTGGCCACAACTGGAATATTAGGTGGCCACAACTAGTTCATAGGTGGCCACAACTGGTGAAATCTACTTTTTCAGTTGAATTGACTTATGTTCTTTTTATTTATTTAATTGCTTATGAGTTTATATGTATGTTAAAGAGTCTTAAACTCTGAGAAAACTGACATACATTTTATTTTTATAGTGCGTCTACAAGAGGAACTTAGTCCCTTAGAACTTTCTCGTGCCCTTAAAGCGGCCACAATTGGTGCACCTACCCTATTTGTTTATACAAATGTAAAAACAAGTTCAGATTCTTGTGAACAAAATGATATTAAAAAATTTTTGATGTTTGAATCCTAACATTTTCCAAACCAGATTTCAGTTAAATTTCCACCTGCTAGTTTTATTGATTTCTAAAATTTAACATTGTATTTCGAAATATGTTACACATTTAAGCCTCAATAACTTTTTAACTGTTCATACTATTTATGAGAAAATTCGTAAATTTATTGTTTTAACTATTCTTTTTAACTATTATCTTACTTCTTCTTCCACTGGCCGACTGGCCCTGTACAAACTTCAGAAAAGGTAAAAAACAGATGTATCTACATTCAAGCAAATTTCACGCTTAACAATCATGATACGCAAACGGTATTCAAATGCCACCGAATTCAGACAAAGTTGTTTTTATACAGAGAAGAACATTTTATGCTCAGAGTAAATTTATGGAATTTTTAGCACAGAAAAAGATAAACACCATCAGTATCTAAAAAATGAAAACTCAACCTCAAAACAAACAAAAGGCTACCAAAAGAACTGACGAACCATGATACTGTTCCGTTTGCTGCAAAGACAAAATACAGGATCTGCACAATGTGCAGGATATGTGTACATGAAATGCTTTGGTTTAAATAATAAGTATCAAGAGAAGCTGAGTGACAAAATTTGGAAGATCATTAATCGTTGTTGTTATGATGAGAAACTATTAGTTGATATACATTTACAACTTGGTCGTACGCAAGGGGTAGGCTTTTAGGATTCAACCCCCCCCCCCCGGAAATTTTAAACATATTCCTAAAATGCTTTTTAATGCTTATTACAGAGGTAGACGTTAATGGAAATCATACTGTGCACACAACAGATCTTTTTCTTCATTAAATAAATGCGTCAACTCTTACGTTTGCTTGTGCTAATATCTGTAAAGCAACACCCCCTAGTTTAACTAATCTACTGTACCAAAAATCAATAGAATATATGACTGAAATCAATTCAATTTTTTATATTGATTTTTCAAGAAATATGTTTTATAAAACCCTCCCCGAAACAAAAGTCTGGCAACTGCTCTGGTATACATTGAAAGTTAAACTTTTTAAATACATCTTAAATATAAAAATTTAATTGCAGAACTGACTAAAAAGTTTGAAGTTCAGCTTCAATTTAGTATCAGTTTACAAGTATCATATTTTCATTCTTCAATCTGTTAGGTAATTATTTAAGCCAGCATCGCATTCATATCAATGTTAATTATTTGGAAGATTAAATTCTTGTACAGATGAGATTTGAAAGAAAAAAAAAGAGAAAACAAGTAAATAAATAACCAAACTGCTCAATCCAGGTAATTAAAAAACTAGATTTTGAGTAGCGGAGATTTCAAATATTCATTTATTCTATCCATTAATGAAAAAACAACATTCTCAAAAGTTTATGCATTTATATTAACGTTTAATGGTTTGGTTAAATCAGAATGAGGATTAATTAAAAACAAGTTTCAAAATAGCGGAGAGTGGAAATATTCATTTATTCTATCCATTAATGAAAAAAGAAAACAACATTCTTCGAAGTTTATGCATTTGTATTTACATTTAATGATTTGGTTAAATCGAAATGGGAGTTGTAAAAAACATTTCATGAATAGAATCACAATGAAGCCATTTTTACGTCCGAACTTCCCAAGCCACGAAAAGGAAACACTGTCTATGAACTCTTTAACTCTTTTTTCTCCACATTTTTCAGCATAAAATAGAAAGAAAAAAAAGAGTTTCCCTTATGAAATAGCGCGACACAGCAAGGGTAGCTACTGAGCAGTACCAAATCGCGAAAAACAGGTAGTTTCTCTCGTAACATTGCAACGTAGCTTCATCAGTAGGGGACCTGCACACAGCATGGTTTGCAGCGCTTGAGTTATCTTCAATTTTCCTATAGCGCAGTTAGGGGTAAGGCTGTTAGCTACACGAAATTTTCCCGAATTTTTCTCCGACAAAGTTACCACTCTGAACTAATATTTATGTCCTTAGGCTCGCATTTCCTTTATTAAGGCCTTTATCTTATGCCCGACGAGGCAGTTCATTAGTGGCATAGATGATCATAGGAAGTTTTATTTGCCGTAGAAGGTAATTTCGGAAGACACCCTGCGAAGTTGTGGAACCCTCTCTGACCTCACTACCGAAAAGAGAAAATAGACGTAGCTTTCGGTTAAAAAATAAAGCTATGCGCACGTTAAATGAGTTTATTGCAACGTCCTTGGGTAGTTATTCAACGTGTGTGATAAAGAAATGATGATAGTAAGGAATTCCCTTTGTTGTGAATATAGAGTGAAACCCCGATTTTACGTTTCTCAAGTGACTGGGTTTAAAAATCGTTAAGTTCGGGAAAACGTAAAATTCGGGAAAAACATAGAACGGTAAAATCAAATTAAAAAAAATAAAGGTAATAAAGATGACTTGTTCAAAATGTATGGTATTTATTTCATTTTATAAAAAGAACATTATTATACGCTCCATATTATGATCATTTTAACAGTTGCGAATCCTGGCGTTTAGGTTAAAAATAAGCCGTAATAGTTGGTTTAGTTTCAAGGAAGTGGAGTTAAAATACGTAAAATACAGGAAAAAGTAAAATTCGGGAAATACATAGAAAGTTAAAATCAAATAGAAAAAAATAAAATAAAGGTAATAATGATGACTCATTCAAAAGGTATAGTATTTTTATTTTATGAAAAGAACATTATTGTACGCACAATATTAAGATCATTTTAACACAGTTAGTTGTGAATCCTTGCGTTTAGGTTAAAAATAGTCCGTAATAGCTGCTTTCTCAAGAGAATGGGGTTAAACTACATAAATTACGGGGAAACGTAAAATTCGGGAAAAACGTAGAATTGAAAAATCAAATAATAATAATAATAATAATAATAATAAAAATTAAAGTTAGTAAAGATGACTCTTTCAAAGGTATAATATCTATATTTTATAAAAAAAAAAAAAAAAAAAAAAAAAAAAAAAAAAAAACATTATCATACACGCACCATTTTAAGATCATTTTAACATAGCTAGTAGCGAATCCTTGTGTTTCGGTTAAAAATAGTCCGTAATAGTTGATTTGATTTTTAGTCATTGAGTTCAAAGTGAATGTAGTATCTTCCAGGATAGAAATACTTTGACCAGACAGAAGATAGGAGCATGTGGAATGTATTTTCGTTTTCATAGTTAACTTTCAACAACGTGGATTAGCATTAAAAAACCACAAAAGGAAAACTATTACTTATTATAGCACCTTTTATTTAATATCTTTTTAACGCAGGAAAAACGCAAAATGCGGAAATTCCATAAATAACAAATTTACAGTCCCGGTTAATTTAACATTATTTTTCCGGAAAAAGTGAGACCCAATGAATAAAACGTAAAATGCGGGAAAACATAGATTTGTGGGACTTAAATCGGGGGTTTTACTGTATTTGGAAGTAGCTTTTATAGAAATGAAAAAACATCTTTGTACAGAAAAGTGAAAGAAAATATTACAACGTTAAAACGCACAAATTTGCTGAGAACTGCAAACTTGTGTTCCCAGGTTACAAGGAACACACTATTTCAAAGCAAAAGAGATGAGCTTATGAATGAAAGGCATCCGACAAAAGACAACAAGTTCTCCTATTTTGCATCCAAAAAGGGGTTACTTGTAAAACCCAAAAACGTGTATACAGTTCTCTGAAAACTCGCATGTTTTGAGGTTGTAATATTTTTTATCAGCTTTTAAGGAGTAAATTTTTGGAAAAGTCACTCATGCTGATGTCGGAATTTAGTTTTGATGTGAATGCATAATCTAAACCAGGGCTGCTACGCGAGTTGGACTCACGTGGCCCGTTGTTATGTTCAATGCTTCGAATCGAGAACTATGCTCTGGAACCTACCAAAATAGCTGACCAACTTCATCCGGCATGTCGAGCAATTGCTGCAAATTTGGAGCCAAACAGACAGAAATAAGTTTCTAAAAAACAGATCGAACTTCGTATTAATAAAATAAGCATGTAAGTAATGATAACAACGAATTTCGTTTATATTTTTCTTTCTTTTAACGTGTTTTCCCATGTTATCTAGAATTTTTTAAATATGTGTTTGCATTTTACCAGAGTTTTGGTCCGCGGAGATCCTCTTAACCCATATTTGCATCAATACTTACTTTATAAACGAGCTGAAATAGATAATACCAAAATGTAAATAATTGATACTCGGATTTCTGATAAACATAAAAACAAGACTGTAGTTGATATTTTGAATTTACAAACAATAAAATTTTAATCTTGAAACTACAATTAATTTTAAATGAAAATTAAACACACACCACACACACGCGAGCGCAAACTACGACAACTTTATTTTGTAGTTTTACGTCTTCACTTCTGTTGGCAGTCCCATGATTGCCTATTTTTTTTTTTCTCGTTGATTGTTAATATTGAGATTGAGACAAATCGTTTCCCATTTAAAAACTATCTTAAAATTTGTATGGAAAACTAATTAAGGATATATTTTTTTTTCAAACTACGAGCTTAAATTTTTGACTCTTTAATATAGTTGAAAAACAGCAGCTTTTTCAAGGCGTGAAAATGCTCCTTGACATTTTTAGAGGAGAGAAATTCATTTTGAAGGAGTGAAATATACGAAAACAGTCATGACCGAAATTGTTATCAACTCCATGAAAAAAATGAAAACTTTTCTATGGATTAAATAGAAGATCGCACTTCAAGAAGAGATGTGTATATATTTTTGTTTTTCAGACTTAGAGTGTGTAACATTTTGAATTGTAAAATATATAAAAGGGTTTAAAAGCCATTTTACGGAAAACGATAATTTTTTCCTGCACGTGACGCTTTATACATTTCGTTAAAAAGAATAATTTAAAAGGGTAATGAGCAAAATTTTGCTGCTTAATAAATCACAAACGTATGTGTGACTGCTTCAGCAAAACATTTCCGTCATTACGTTTTAAAACTATTTCTTTTTTTATGAAATATAGGAACCGTCATACGTGCTGAACAAAATGACCGTTTTCAGTGTGGAAGGTCATATACATATTTTTTCTAACGGTTTAAAACATTACATCTTAACAAATAAGATATGTATGATTCCTATACATTACTTAGTTTTCAAAAATTACAATTTATTTCGTTATTGCTATATTAATAGAGCAAACATATCAATTAATGCATACAGCAAATTACAGAACTACAAAAGTTGACTTTGAATGTCCCGCATGCAAAAAAAAAAAAAAAAAAAAAAAAAAAACCCTTTTAAGTTACAAATTTATTTAATCAAAATAATACTGTGTCAGGAGTATCTTTGTATCAAATGTAAAGAATAAACGATGTGCTTACTCCTGTTTAGTTAAATTATTAATTCCTATAACAAAATGTTGGTGAAATTATCGCGACGTATTGTCCTGCACGTGACGACGGTGGAATGACCCTTAAATGCAATATTTTAAAGTTTTATAATTTAATTTGTTTTAAATATTTTAAAATGCTTCTTTCTCTCACTATCCATGATGCTATTTTTTCAAACACAGCTTTGACATTTAGGGATCAAGGTGATCAATTCCCCCCCCCCTCCCAAGTTTTAAAAACTAACTATGCGTTTGGGTATGTATTTCGTTATTTTTTTCTCCTGCGAAATAGATTGTGTGCATAACCCTTTGCCCTATCCCCTGGAAAATTGAAATGACGAGTCTGTTAAAGTACAAAGTGCGCAGACACGCTTGATAGAATTTTTAAGACGTATTTCTAATTTTCAATGGGTGAAATTTGTTCGCAAATTTGTTAAAAAATCTCTGATAATAACAGCAATAATAATAACTAACTGACCAATGCGAAGCATTTGCACTCGACAGAAAAGGAATTCAAAAACTCAGATTATGATTTATTTTTTGAATAATAGCAAAAATGTGACGTGTGTGTGTGTTTACTTTCCGCTGATAGAAGGGGGGGGGGATCTTTAAAATGACATCTTACTTTTCAAGATTGATGAGGTATTGCAGAAGTTATGTCGTACTCACAAAGTCACCTTTGGGAAATAATATATCATGTGATACTGCGATTTTCTATGTTAAAAAAAAGGTGTTTTTTTCTGATTGCAATTCCACAATATAATTGTGGTTTAGAATCCTGCACACTAATGAGTTAAGGTTATATATTCATGGAAATTTTGATCAGAATTCAGCTCAAAAAAACTAGTCATTCGAAATATGATTTATGGGAGGATCGATCCAATAACCCCATAGCAATGCGTAATAAAAAGCAAAATAAAATAAAATCCAGGATTTCATTTTGTTAAAATATTTTTAACATGTTGCACTGTGATTTACCATGTCGAAATTAAGATCTCGTTTCCTGATTTTAAGAACAAAAGAGCTCAGAATCCTGCTATGAGTGTAGAATATCAGTACATGAAAATTTGGATCAGAATTCTGTGGAAAAAAATAAGTCAATAAAACAACATTTTTTGATCCATGGGGATTAGAACTCACCTCCTTCACAGTGCGACGCTCCAACCCATTGAACCAATCGGCCTCTATTTTGAGATTCTATACATTGAAGTAATGCGTAATAATAATAATAAAAAGAAACAGAATATATCGGTTTTTACAACAAAACAACCAAAATATGAATTGTTTTCTCCAAAAGCGGTAAAAAAATATAAATGAAATGATGCCTTATTTATGAAGTTTGTTAAAATATTGAGAATGTTTGGAGTTGTCACAGAAAAAAAAAACGCATTTCAAAAATAATATTTATGACAATTATGATAATGAAAATGGTAAATTAACCTCTACTTTTGATTAATGATTAATTTCTAAGCGGAGTAATAATTTTCAAAGATACGGGTATAGCTAACACACTACCAGCATCATGTGTTTCTATAGTCTATAATAATTTAAATGCTTCTTCATTTGTTTATTTATTATTTTAATTTTTCTTTCAGAAGCTACTGTTGACACTGATCAATCATCAATCTGAAAAATCATTATTAGTAGCAACTCTTTCGATAAATACTAACTATGAATTAGAAAATCGTGACATACTCTATCTTCGACAGACCATTATATTTGTACATAAAATACATCACCAGCTGAGATATTCCATCCGAGGACTGCAGTTTAGTGCTTTTTAGCACTCATCAGCCCGGAATAGGAAGTAACTGATCTGGAGGCGGAAAACCTCTTAAAGGAGCCAAGAGAGCCAAACAAACTGGTAGCTATTGTGGAACCAGTACACCAGATGAGTGACCGCAGCAATGGTGCGGTTCAACTCAAAGATTGAAGGCAAGGCTAGGCATTATATTTGTCTTATGAGATGTGATGAGAAGTATCTCTATCATCAAAAATTGCTAATCTAAAGAAGAAAACTAAGTGACTTGTAAATTTAAAGAGAAAATATTATTTAATATTCGTTAGACTTAACGACTTTGATATTCTGAAAGATAGAATTTATACGGCGTATATATTTCTACTCTGATTTATTTTTTGTCTTGAACATTTTTTTACGAGTAAGTCTTTAAAATTTTGTTGATTTTGTCTAACTTAAAGTTTAGGCAAAATCGTAGAAAAGCTTTCCTTAAAAACTAGCAGGAAACGATGAATGTTATGGTACGGCAACTTACATTACATAATAGATGTCTTTTGCAAGCATTTCTTTCGAAGATATTTCATTTCAAAAAATATATGAAATGTAAATAACAGAAAAAAATTGCGTGGTATTGATGGAAGACAATTACAGTTCCAGTTTTAATAGAGACAAAATATGTATTATCTATACGTCTCAAACGTGATTTATTTTTTGTCTATAATATATGCTTTGCATCATTTTTGCCTTTTGCGCGCTCCAAACTTGAGTAATGTAATCCTATTTGGAATCCCTATTACAATAATAAAGCTAAAACTCTAGAGCAGATTCAATCCAAATTTATTTATTACTTGTGTTACAGAATTGATAATCACGATTTTTTGACTTATTCTTACTCTTATTTGCGTAATACTGATAATGTTTCCAGTCTTAAATCACGCCATGAACTTTCGTGTCTTCTCCTTCTCTATAAGGTACTAAATAATTTAATTGACTGCTCCGATACTGTTAATTCGATCCAACTTGTTCTCTTGTAGGAGTCGTTCTTGTTTTAATTTTTTTAACCAGGATTTAAATCTGTTGACAACTTTTGTCTTTTTAAATTTTTCAAAATTTTTAACATTCATTGTCTTAATTTAGATATTTTCCAAAATGTCATTTTATAATTTTAAGTTTAATATTTTAAATGTATGATTTGTTCTAGTTGCTATTTTTCTGTTATTTGCCACTGTAATTGGATTTTCTCTGTAGTGTGCAATACTTTTAATAAATAAATAAGTAAATATGTTTTTTGAACATTCCTTCATTTGTATCACTCATTTTTAGATGAAATTCGTTACAAACATCTTTAGTTTTTCAATATTAACTGTCATCGACACTCTGCTATCAACATTTGCATGTTTCTTCTTTAGAAAGTACTGCAGAAATCATATTCATTAAAAAAAAACATTCTTGAAGGAATAAACTGGTAATCTGGTTACCATAGAGAAAAACGGCATGTGCATTTATATAATTTAAAACTTGATTTATTAAACACTTCGATTTCTTCCCAAGTGTTGGACAAAATTCAAAAAAAAAAAAAAAAAAAAAAAAAAAATGTAAAATTTTACTAAAATTTCCATTAGTTATCACAAGTCACCTCGTTTCTTGAAGTATTTTTGATCTGAAAAGTTAGAGTCAATAGATTATAGTTTAATTCTTGATTTTAATATAGAACAAACTCAAATATTTTATGAATTATTTTTCCTTAAGTTAATGCTAAAGAGAGTAGAATATATTCCTACGTATCTCATGTGATCTTTTTAAGCATTCAATTCCATTCTCATTTCCCCTTTTATTAAATTGCAAATCAAGTTTGTTTCATAACATATTATCCATCTTGGGCAAAAATTTTAATTTAAGTTATAAAAGATTTGATTATTTACTATAGGTCTAAAATTGGTCATTCAAACTTTAAGGGACCACTCTTTCAAAACTAGTAAGAATCGAAACACGTTTTGTTGCTCACATTTAAAGGTCAAACTAAAACGTGAATTAAAGTGATTCAAGACCACTTCTGATTTTAATGGAGACAAAAACATCCATTTAAATTGTTTTAGCTAATATTTTCCCTCACCGAACACTGATATTCTGAATTAGCTGATGTAGTATTATGCATCCTGTTCTCTAAGTAGTAAATTAAATATCAAAGTTTTGCCACATTTCGTGCGATTTCCACTCTCAAATCCATGCTTTTGATACCTATTTTAAAATTACCTGGCAAACAATCATTGATTTGATTATTTAATATTAGTCTGAAATTTTCAGGAAAAATTTTCCGGAAAAACTTACGACCTCTTTCAGTACTAGCACGAATCGAAGCATACTTTATTGTCGATACTTAAGAGGCAAATTAAAGCGTCCACTAAAGGCAATAAAGCGGGGCAGTGCGACTAGGCAAGTGACGTCGGCGTGCTAGTGGCAGGCACCAGCAGGGGCCCTGCGTCGGGCCCCGCAGAAGGGGGCCCCCCGTTGTGCGCTCTCGCTTGCCAATAATGCCTGATCCGGGGCTCGCTCCACCGTCTTCGTAATTTCCAAAACTCCAGGAGACCGGAGGCCAGGAGTTTATTTAGTTGGCATATCTGCCGGTGACAGCTCAGCAGCGCAGCCGCAGATTAGGACTAACGACAGCCAGTTGGGCAGCCTGCGACTGACAGTCATTGAAGGAAGGCTGAAAATGGTGGCCTTTTTTCTTGCTTTAGTTTTCAGTTTTTTCCCATTTTTTTCCCCATCATCTTCCCATTTTTGTTGTTACTCCTTTCTTGAGTACTGATAAATCGCAGATCGTAAGAGACAAAAATTTGAAATGCATCGGATATTTCTTCACGTTTTGGTGCGTCGTAAACACATTCGTCTCCTTTTGTCGGAAGAAGTATTGACGCCGGAAGATGGGAGTGAGAATTTGTTGATATCAAAGCCTCGGATGCATAAATCATGTAATTCAATCTGCTTTAGGCACAATTGCGTTTCAGAGAAATTTTTTCCGGTTTTAGAAATTTGAGCTACTCATTGCTTACCCTGGTCTTCGAACTATTAACGATGCAAGACTGATTTCATTTCACAACATTCAGGAAAAACAATTTGCAAAGCAGCAATTTGTATTTTTTTTTATTTTTAATTTGACTTTTTTTTTGAATTTGACATTTTTTTAAAAAATTTGACATTTTTTTTTTCTTTTTTGGCTTTAGAAATCAGCAAATCTGTCTGATATGCAAGAACCGTTAGTATTATTACAATATTTTCAATATGAAGTTTTAGTGTAAGAAAAAAACCCGGATGAACAAGGAAAATATGAACAATCCTATTGTTAAATGACATCTTGATAACCACTTCGTCAAAGTATACATCTAATCATATTTACTAACTTTAATTATTGCATTATTCAATAAAAAATGTTCAGCATAATTTTTACCACAATTTTAGGATTTGAATGCTAGCTTAAAAATGTTTGAAATACATGACTGCTAAATGTATAAGAGAAATTCCTAATTTTACAAACGACGAATTATGATCAACGGGATATCATGATTAAAATTAGTCATTTTCCGAGTCTTGAAAGTAAGATTTTTGAAATTAAATTACAAATAAATTATTAGTTTTTAAATGTTGCCTCCAATTGAATTGATCGACGGGAAATCATAATTAAAATTAGTCATTTTCCGAGCCTTGAAAGTAAGATTTTTGAAATTAAATTACAAATTAAATATTAGTTTTTTAATGTTGCCTCCAATTATCAGAGCATTTCAAGGTATTCAAAGAGGTAAAAAGAAAAAATTCTTAAGCTCAAGTTTTTCTGACAAAGAGTTTGCCGAAAAGTTTCATATTTTTAATCGAGTTTCTTTGTGCATTCGCCTTTCTGAATCTCGTTTACTGCATTGAACTATAGCAGTGTAATCCTATTTTTTAATACTTTTTTAATTATAAACCAGTGAATAGAACGTGAGTCCCAACCATTGTATGCACCAGACAAACATTTTTGCGCTCTCCTGCAAAGCAGTGATAATGGTGACTTACGTTTTCGTTTGCTTTTGAGTTTCCGATATTTAAGGTTTGAAATTCATTTAAATCTCAATACTATATATGCAGACGCATTTGAAAAATTTGTTAAAATGATTTTAGAAATTAAAAAATTTGTATGAAACTGGCAGAAAATATTTCAATAATTAGGTTTTTTTTTTTTTTTTTTTTTTTTTTTTTGTTTCGTATTTTAAAGTAGCTATGAAGAAAAACGTTAGCTCAAGACTATAATTCTCCTGATAAAAATCAAGGTAATCACTGTCCAGGTATAACTCTTACGTTTGAAAGTTGCCTGTGTAAAAGCTAGAACTGTTCTCAAACTCATTTTAAAATCCTGGTACATTTCTATCGCGCTGTAATTTAAAAGCGAAAAAAAAAAGTTCGAAAAGTTTTGCATAAAAATAATTGGCCTCCCGACCACCCGCTATAATGCATATTCTAGAAATTAAGAAAAAAAACACTAAGTCAAAGCCAGCTCAAGGGCAAAGGTCATTCAGGGAGAGCATGAATTATAGTTCTTGTAAATTGATAAATCAACTCATCACCAGGCATTAGAATAGATGTAATTTTCATTTAAAAGTTGTAGAGACGGAACAAAAGTAAGTACTTATTTTGACATTCTGAGTATGAAGTCAACACCCCAAAGTTCAAAAAGGCGTAGCTATATATCGAATTTGAATTATTTTCCGAATAGGAAGAAAAATGATTTCATTTTTCCGTACCATTTGACAACCTTATAATGTGTACATGATTATTAATTTATCCTCATTAAATCTCTGTAAGATCACCTATCTTAAAATAAGTGTTATGAAAGAGATTATATGCTAATGGGAAATAATTTCTTGCAAACGTGAAAAACTATGTTCAGCACAAATCACTAGAGCGACAATGATTTAAAATAGGACGGAAACTATCTTCTGTAAACTTTTAGTAGGGAATGTTGGGCAAAGTGAAATGGTAAAATATTTTACTCAGTTTGCAGCTCCACCTATCTGACACTATCTTAATTATGTTATCAAATATGTAGTTGGTTCGAGACAAAACATGGTCGTTCCTGAAGATTAAGGTACATGATAATACTAGCTATTTTCAATATTTGATGCTCAAATTTTAATATATTGTGGACTATTAAAAAAAGTTTTTTTTATTTATTCAGTGATCAATTACTTTATGTATTTGTTCATTTATTAGTTTATTCACTTATTTATGTATTCATTCAAAGAAAAATATTTTAAAAAGGTAAATAGAAAAATACTTTAACCATTACTTTGCACCATCTATAGTGCAAAGAAATGTTTTTTCTTTCGTTTGAAGGTACAAATTTATTGTCAAAATATTTTAAAAATAACATTTCAATACTAGTTCTATGTAATACAATGTACTATCTTTATGTTTTATGTACTCGAATTTTCGAAATGAATTTCCAATTTGTTCATTATAAAAAACGTAATTTATCTTAACTATTTCAATTTGCCCCACTTTCCTCCACGATGTCAAGCTTGTCAAGTCTACGTCCTTAACAAGCACTAATCTGTAATAAGCGCTTGAGTCAATATATATTTTCTTTGGTTTAACTCCTCTGTAAATCGGTTCATTTTACAATCGCTGAAACATGTGAAGTTTTTTATTTTACAATGTTTTTCTTGGTAAAAAAAAAGCACGCAGTCGAATCATTTCTATCCCAAATCTGAAAAAAATATTATCATATCTGAAATAAATTTATTTGAAAAAAAAATAGTTATGTTGGCTTTTAAAAGAAATAGGATCAGGTGGGGTGAAGTGGGGCTATATTGAAAAACATATGTTTTCTCTTCTTAGTTAAGATATTTAGTTGATTCCTTTTTGGAGACCTATACTGCCGTGCTAAGCACAGATGTGGTATCTGCAGTAGAGCTCAAAATGAGAAATTGACGATTAAAGTTTTACTACTCATTTCTTTTGATTTATGAGTGAATTAAATGCTCAACTTGCGGTAGTTGTTTCGTAAATAACTTATCTAAAAACCGTAAGAGAATATTTTTGTAAAAATCTTTATTTAAAATTAATAAATGTAGTTACTACAAATTTTCTTTTCAAAACCTTTTCATATACTAAGCTATTTTCACCGTAAGTGACAATTACTAGGCATTTTTAGGGGTATCTCTACAGATACGACAAAAATAACTTAGTAAAACGTGCTCAAAGTATCATTAAATAATACTGAAAACATCTGCTTTCTTTAGACTTAGCTGTTTCGCTTTATTTTGTTAATATAAATCTATACAGAATCTACCTTCTGAAAGATATCATTTTCAAAACTCCGGACAGTTAAAACTGTAATCCATAACAATTTTCCGTTTTTTGCATTCAAAGAATGTGTTTTTTATAATGTTTTATTTTCTAGATTCATTTTTACCGAGCATGAAGATAATTTTGAGAGCAGACGATACTTAAATAAAAATATTACTGGCCGTAGAATGAAATGCGTTTTTTTTTTTTTTTTGCATGAAAGAATTAGATATGAATATTTTACATGCATTTCCTTTTTAGAATTTGCATTTTAAATAAACATTTAAATAGAAAAAGCTGAATATTTACTTTAACAATTATGCAAAGTTGTATTAGTTTTTATTATCAACCTGTATCAACTATTCAACGGTAAACTAATTTTAATATTCTGTGTCACAATAAACTGCTACATTATTGAATATGCTGCTTTACTAAGGCATAAAAGTCGTATCTCCAAAAAATACTAAGGAAAAAAGTGGTAACTGCGCAGATACCACTTTAAAGGCTTAGTTTTTGTCACTTACGTTCAAATTGCCTTAGCAAACTCCGCTAACTGTGCAGTTACGACTTTTTTCTTAAAGCTTTTTTTAATATTTCGAGTGCACGAATCGCCAAAAAACTTGACATTTAGGTAAATTAAATTACCAACGACCACCTGGTGACAATAACTCAATTTTGATAAAATGTGCAGATACCACACCTGTGCTTAGCACGGCAGCATTTTGCGATTACAGCAAGTATTTTTGTTTTACTTTTAAAACCTGGTGACAAGCGAAATGATAGAAAAATATTTGTTTATGTTCGCTTCATATGGAACGTAATTTTATGCTGTTGATAAACTTCGTTCTAAAATCAAACGCTATATTAACAGGTGCAAGCTCTAGTTTTTAATACAGACGGAAAGCACATTATTTAGAGAATAGATCTCTATAGAAAGGTAGGAATGAACTTGAAGATTCTATTTATTATAAGGCGTTTTCTGAGGTGGGAAAAAGTGAGTCTACGATTAGACTTTGCTAAGTATTGCATCACGCTAATTCTTTTTGCCTTTGAGTTAAATTTTGTCAACGATTAATGCTCCATATTTTGTAAAAAAAATGACAAAACAAATTTTTTTCTCATTTTTTCTAACCATAGGAAATACTTTTATCTCTAAAAAGGCAATTTCTTTTACAATTTGACTCTCTGAATGTAGTTTAGAATGCAAAGAGTGACAAAAAAAAAGTTGATAGCTGTTGATATTACTTGTTTAAATATTATGTGAAAATATATGTATATTTTTGTGCAATTGTTAAATTAAATGTAACCAAAGTACATTCATTTCATTGTATTCTTGTTTCAAAAACAATATTTACACGTTTTTGTTTAAATATACCCTAATTTCCGAAATAGCCACACTTTACCCCACCATTTAACTGTGACAGCAAGAAAAAACAATCAATTAAAACTAAATGGTTCTATTTCTGCTTAATTTATATGAATCCAATGAATATAAAATGCATCAAAAGCTTTTCTTCCACCTGATCCTACTATGAAATTTATTTTATCCCATATTAAAACAGCGTTGCCAAGAAGAGTAAGAAAATTTTCCTTCACAAAATATTGTCCTCTCTGAAGGAGAAATTGAAACTAATTTTGTAAAGACCTTTTAAAACAAATATTAATGAAAATTTTTCCATCCAAGCTTATTACGTTTCTAAAGCAAATAATGCATTTTCCTGAGCAATTTATGTGACAAAAGCATTCTTCAAAAAAAACAAAATAAAAAAAAAAACTTTAAATTCGTTTCTGAGAAATTTAAAGTTTTCGCAATTAAAAATCGCACCCAGGTGTTCAATGTATGTTTTTAAAAGTTACACAAATTTCAGTTTAACTTTTTATACGTATTTTTTCGTTTTAAATATCATAATAAACATTATTTTACATTTTAATGACTTCATAGGAAACTAATTAATATTTATCGTCTGCAACATTGATTGTTTAAAATTAACTTATATTTTTATTTCAGATGTAATTTCTTTAGTGGCAACAATTGGTTTTGTTTATTATCCTTTATTGTTAAAATTAATTAGTTGGTTCGGTTCCAAGAACGATTGCCCTATAAATAATGTAAGAATTAAGGCTGCTTTGCGGAGAGTGCGCTGTAAGTACAGTCTGTTCTTTTGCGTAGTTTTCAACTTTTTGTTAACTTTTCATTTTTTTTTCGTTTTAAATATTATAACAAACATTATTTTACATTTTAAAGACTTCGTCGGGAACTAACTAATATTTATCGTCTGCAATATTGATTGTTTAAAATTAATTTATATTTTTTATTCCAGCTGTAGTTTCTTGAGTAGCCACCCTTAGTTTTGTTTGTTATCATTTATTGTTAAAATTTATTGGTTAAATTCTGTTCTAAGAAAGATTACTGTCTAATTAAGTTAAGAATTGAATGCATTGCTGAGATTGCGCTGTAAGTACATTCTGTTCTTTTGTTTTAAATGCTCACATTATTTATATTGATGTTGTTGAAATCAGTCAATTGTTAAAAACAAGTGCCATTTTTCAGAGTCGTATATTGCCTTTTAAAAAATGCTATTTCACTATAGAATATGGCAATATTCTTTCAAAGTAATCAATACAAAAATATACAAAAAAATATTTTCATTTGAAATTTAGGGAAATAGTTATTGGTCGAATGAAGCAAAATGTTCCTAAAATGTGACTCATATTTTCAAGAGAAGCTTTAACAACAAATGACTCATTTATTGTTCCTTAGGTATATTTTTGGTAAACATATTTCAAGGGATAAAAATGAAAAAAAAAAAAAAAAATCATCAGTTCACTAAATTAACGGGAGTGTACAGAAACATAAGTGCATCAAAGGTTTTGGGAAATAGATGAATTAGCAATAATATTTTTTTGTTATAACATATTTTTTTTCATTATGTAGTTAATGAGCATTTTTACTTTAACTGCACTGTGTTTTCTACAGAAATATATTGTTGAATGCGAAAATGACAATATAATATTTTCTTTGATAACGTTTGTATCTAGCTGTTGAATTACTGTTATTAGGGTCTGGTGGGGTAAAGTAGTCAAAGTCCATGCTTTTCAACTTAGGTAAATAATAATTACAAAAATTTCTTTAAAAACTTCAAACTTTTTCGTTGTTAGTTTACACTACATTAATAAAGAACATTGCACTGAATTTTGAGAATAAAAACAATATTTAAATACAGTTGAACTCTCTTAATACATTTAATACGAAATCACGGCTAAAACAAAAATTTTGATTAGTAAGTTTATTTTGCTATCTAACTACATTTAAAATTTCACGTGTAATACGTACATTAAACTGAAAGTATTGGCTAAGACGAACAAGTATTTCTGACCTCTTTACTTAAAATGCTCGCCGTTGAATTATGTAGTTTTATGTTTTAGAAATTATTCAATTATTTTGTTAGGTAGTAGAAGTCTCACTGTAATGTAGAAAGTATTATATATTTTATATAGAAAATATTGAGCCTGTACATTTGTTTACCTGTGGACATTTCAATTTACTATTATTACTGCTCATCTTCCTTTGTGGATTACAACCTATTCCGTGATTGTCGATTATCATCTTTCTTTCTCAATTATTTCCAAAAACATTTCACTGTAAAAAATTCTGAAACGTTACTGAGTATTTCCGTGTAACGTTTCGGGATTTCAATGGTTTTTATCCACTTCCTGGAAATATCAAGTATCATTGTCAAAAAGTTTCCTGAATTGCTACAAGGTGCACAAATGCAGACTTCTCTCTGATGTTGTAAAAAATATTTTTAGCTCCCAGGTTAAAAATTAACTGAGAGTATTTATAAGGTGTATCGACTGTAAATCAATTATGGCACGTCCTGACTGATTAAGCTCCCAAAGGGAGTGAATAAATCTTTGGATAACATACACTGTAAAAACGATTCAGAAACGTTCCTGGAAAATAATGGGCAGCTGATGTGCCTAATTTCTTCCAGTAACATATCCTGGAAAAACCAGAAACGCTTTCCGCTAAAAGTCAGTAACCGTTCTGAAAGTAACCTTGAAACTTTATGAAGACGTGCGAAATCTGCCCTGTTAAAACCACCCAGGTCTCTAGAATCTTCCAGAAAAATTAAGTAGGCTCGGTGTTATTGATTAGAACCTACCTGATTTACCAAGAAGGCTCCATAAAAATCAGAGCGACCACGGCCAAAGCTATGCAAGAAGGAATCAAGCATATCTCTTGCCTGCAATTCCTGCCTTGCAAAGCTGTAGCTATCCATTGACATTTTCGCTCTCATTGGGAGTTCAGTCAACTGGAGAGGTTATAAGCAACCTTAGACCGATACACTTAATAAACACGCTCATTCAATCTTTAAACTGGTTGCTAAAAATATTTTCAACAACAGTGAAAAGTCTGCACTCGTGCAACTTGTAGTGATTCAGGAAACTTTTTTGTGATAATACTTGTTTTTACGGGGAAATAGGTGAAAACGTGTGAAATCCCGAGACGTTCAGCGGAAATAACCAGCAACGTTTCGGAATTTTTTTACAGTGTAGCTTTGCAAGAATTGCGATCAAGTAAGATGCTTGATCCTTGCAATTCTGGCATAGCTTTAGCTGTGATTCTAATGCAGCTTATGGAGCTGTTATATGAACCCTCTGGATTTTTCAGGATAATTTCCAGAAGGTTAGTCTTTTAGCGTAAAACATTCCTGGCTTTTGCGAGGTATGTTACTTTCTGAAATTGGACACATCAGCTGCCTAATATTTTCCAGGAACGTTTCTGAATCGTTTTTACAGTGTTATTAAAAGAATTAAGTGATTTTTTTCTGACTGTAGTAATAGATTACAATGTGTGTATTAGTAGTAATATTTTTAAATATAGGTAAGCATTCTCTTTTGTTTTTTCACAGTATCGCTCATTTACAGTTGTTACGAATAAAGGTTAATACGGACAAATTCGTGGATTTTTGACATTTTGCATTAACCGAGTTCATCTGTGTCTTAATGGCTTTTTCTTTTTCAAATGTGTTAATGACCTGGGGTGGGTAAAGTGGTCATAGTTAAAACAAAATAGATGTAAAAACATCATAACTGACCTAATTTTTTATAATGCTCAACACACCTAAGTCTTTTGAAAAAAATAACTATATTAAAATTAACTACACATTTTTGATGGACAACCATAATCAAAAGAAAGTTCACCTAGAATTTTTAATCATGTTTGACTCCTGGATTTCCTCAGGGAAGGTATGATATTTTCAAATGTTTTATTTTTAAACATACACTGTAAACACAATTCAGAAACGTTCCTGGAAAATAATGGGCAGCTGATGTGCCCAATTTCTGCCAGTAACATATCTTGCGAAAACCAAGAACGTTTTCCGCTAAATGTCAGTAACCTTTCTGTAATTAACCTTGAAACTTCCTGAAGATTTTGGAAATTTCCCTGGTTAAAGCCAGTCATGTGTTGGGAACCTTCAAGAGCAATTAGGTAGGTTTAATGTGATTGATTAGAACCTTTCTCAATAACTGAGACAGAATTGCAAGTAAATACCAAGTATCTCCCTCACCTGCCAGTGACTTATTTGCACTCATTGAGAGCTTAGTCAATCTGAACGTGCCGTAAACGTAGTCAAGTCAATTCATTTAATAAACACTTCAGTCAATCTTTAAACTAGTAGCTAAACTTAATTTTCATAACAGTGTAAAGTTTGCATTCGTGCAACTTGTAGAAATTCAGGAGTTTTCGCAAATATACTCGATTTTACGGGGAAATAGATGAAAACACGGGAAATCCCGAAACGTTCCTCGGAAATAATCAATAATGTTTCGGAATTCTTTTATATTCATTTATTAACATCGCAGATTCTTAAACCTTTTTTTAATTGATCAAGAGATTAAGTACCGCTCTGTTAATAGCCGCTTTGAGTGCTAAATACTCCTTGAACCCATTCGTGCTCAGTATAACAAGTCCTTAAATCTTACCTTTCAGTTAATCAAAAGACTAAGGACTGATTTGTTAATAAGCCGGACTGAAACTTGCAATTGCCATTATAAGAACTACATTATAACGGACTGTGTTTTAACAAAAAACAGGTCACGCCATGTACGTTGTATCAAAACGAACCAATGTTTCAAAAACCTAACACAAATGTATTTTTTCTGGAAAGAAATATGCTGATGTGCTCCATGTGTGTGGTCCGATTGGTAACCAATCTACTTAGTGACATTCATGCTTTGCTTCTAACAAACTCCAACATGAACCTAACGAGGGAGGTCAGGGATTGTAACACCTACCAGACAGGTGAGTAGGTTTCCACTGAAATGTATCGTGGAATGGAATCTCCAAAGCAAGGTCTTGTTTCTTGAAATGATCTTGTTCAGATTGATTAAGCCTCACGCAGTTATACAACGGTTCTTATTGATATACTGAACCAAAAACAAGTTAATAAAAAGATGAGTAATGTATAAGTTAGTGTTTGGACGGATTAATATCTTGTCATTAAATTACATCTTATATGGAAGGATGTTTAATTTTTAAATTGTTTTTTCCTTCGAAACCAAAATCAATGACGTATAAAAGTATTTTTATAATGTAACTAATAAAAATATAAAAATAACATTAATAATGAGAGAATATATAAAAACGGGACGAGCGACAGCACAAGTCAAAAATTTTAATTGAACTGCATTGAAAAGATGTTTTGATGTTAAGAGTTTGAAGAAAAGTTAAGCTTGGAAAATAAAATACTTCTGTTCCAGTTGTAAATAATAGATTGCTTTGACCATGACTAGTCAAATTGCTTGTTAAACGAAATTTATTTAAAGACAAATTGATTCAACAACCCAAAATTCTCTCTTAAAAATTTTGTTAAATAGATTGTGTAAAAAGTGAAGTTAATAGTTTGTTCAATGTACTTGAATTTTTTAAAACGTAATTGTGCATATTGTTGCCCGTTCAACAACAATGACGACTCAAACGTGAATTGAACGATATTACTTCCGCATTGATATGGATACACTGTAAAAAATTCCGAAATGTTACTGAGTATTTCCGTGTAACGTTTCAGGATTTCAATGGTTTTTATCCACTTCCTGGAAATATCAAGTATCATTGTCAAAAAGTTTCCTGAATTGCTACAAGGTGCACAAATGCAGACTTCTCTCTGTTGTAAAAAATATTTTTAGCTCCCAGTTTAAAAATTAACTGAGAGTATTTATAAGGTGTATCGACTGTAAATCAATTATGGCTCGTCCTGACTGAGTAAGCTCCCAAAGGGAGTGAATAAGTCTTTGGACAACGTAGCTTTGCAAGAATTGCAATCAAGTAAGATGCTTGATCCTTGCAATTCTAGCTTAGCTTTAGCCGTGATTCTAATACAGCTTATGGAGCTGTTATATCAACCCTGTCTAAGATTACTCTGAAGTTCTAAAGACACTACTAGTTTTGAGCGGGAAGATATCTGGATTTTTCAGAATAATTTCCAGAAGGTTACTGACTTTTAGCTGAAAAATTCCTGGTTTTTGCGAGATATGTTACTGACTGAAATTGGGCATATCAGCTGCCTAATATTCTCCAGGAACGTTTCTGAATCGTTTTTACAGTGTATTTGTTATTTTAGTAAAGATAAGCGACACAAATATATTTTCTTATTTTTGAACTGCTGCATAAAACTTACAACCAGCTATTTAATTAACAATTACATTTAAAAGGACATGCATAATTACGGCAGAAGACAAATAAAATTTAAGCCACTTGACTCTAGAATTAAATCTTGGGTGTTTTCTACGACCTCACAAAATGTGCCAGAACTTTGAGTTCAATAGCACAAACAATAACAAATACAAATTTATTGAATGATGACATTTCTTTCTCTCTCACAAGAATGGTTTACTAAAAAACAATTTTTCAATACGAGAAGTAAAACAAAAATGCTATATGTAAATTTATTTTTAATGACGAAACAAAACTAAGATCCTTCGTTTTGTGTTCATTCATGAACAACTTTCTCAGACAAATCGCAGCCAAAATAAAATACGCACACGGCACTTCGTATACAATTTCTCCAAGAGGGAATAATTAAGATATTGAATCTAAAAGCAGGCGTGTTGAAAGAAGTGGAACATGCAAGACCATGACTAGGTGAGATTAATGCTTCATTTCCTTGATGTGTAATGCATCATTTTTTGGACAAGCTATGAGTAATGAAGCCTTGTTCCTAGACTTACCACCTAGAGGGAAGCTAGGCAGGTGTACAATGCCTCAGTTATTAATTTGCGTCTGATGGATTTCCTTTTTGTCAGTACAGGTGTTGAAGGATCTGAAAAACTGAGAGCAATGGCATTGCCATTGAAATTGCAGAGTCTAATATTTCAAACATTTAATTTGTTTTCGGCAGCTGCGACCTTTAAAATTGCCATTTTAAACCTCTAATTTCTATTACACTAATTTAGAGATACAGAGGTGGTACAGTGATATATTGCACTCCTAATTTTATTTCTCTGCAACATTTAGTATATTCTTGATTGCAGCCGAGTTACTAATTTGTTTTCCTTTTTGTTTTCATAATTCTTGTAATTATTTGAATAACATTTAGCTTTAAGTTTATTACTCAGTAGAGTGAATATAAATACCATTTGCTATTTTAAAATCTTGAAGGGAGGAAAAAAAGTGTTTTTTTACTTCCTTTTACAAAAAAGGAAGTATTGTACTCGCGAAAAAATTTTCACCCAAAAATCGGCCTTAATTTCCATTTTGCTCACTCCCAAATGAATGTTGAGTTTTTTTTTTTTTTTCAACCCGACCACACGTGGATATGTGTCTGGGAACGTACAGACACTCAAAATATCCATTTTGATGATCCCCGAGTTAATTACAACGAGTTTTCTCGTGACGTCTGTATGTACGTATGTATGTGCGTATGTGTGTATATGTGTATGTATGTCGCATAACTCAAGAACGGAATGTCCTAGAAGAGTTGATATTTGGTACGTAGACTCCAAGTGGGGTCTAGTTGTGCACCTTCCTTTTTGGTTGCATTCGTATGCTCCAAAGGTCTACTGGCCCTTTTTGAGGGGAAATCATTGTTAATTTCGATGTAAACTCAAGTGGTGTTATAATTTGGCGGACACTTGGCGATGTATCGCCAGTGTTTTGGTCGCCTAGTTTTGTCGCCAACTTGGCGACAAATTTGACGATAAAAGTTTTTTTTTTTTAAATCTAGTTTTAATTTGGCCACTGTTGGTGACATTTAGAGAGTAAACTATTCAATCATATTAAAACTGCCAATAATGGGAAAATGACATTAAATTGGTGTAAAAGTAAGTCATGTGATGCACATATCAGCTCGTTTTTTTATGATCTGAAATAAAATATGCATCTCATCTCTATTAATGTTTTTCAGAAAAAATCAACACATTTCATTGAATTACGGTACATATTATATTTGGAACATTAAGTACTAAATACGATAGTCAATAAGTTCTTGGTTCATATAGATTTTTCAGAAGAAGATTTTTTTGTATAAAATTACGAGTTTTGTATAGACATTTCTTTGCACAGAGAAAAAATCTGCAGTAATATTCTTTATGTTGTTCCCATTAAAAAAAAAAAACACGGAGGGCTTATTTTCGTAACATATGTAGGAAAATAGCTTTAGTTGCTCGAAATATTTTAATTCAGTCAAGTTTTTTTCATTGGATGGTATTTAAATGGGATGGATTTATATTTTGCTCTGGAGCTATATAACTTTCAATTCACTTTTCAAAAAACATTTTGCTGCTATCGATATAAATTTTGTTCATAATGCTGTTACTTATATTACTATATTTACTATTATTGTTATTGGTATCCGTATTATTATTTTTATTATTATCATATTTCTATTATTATTATTTTTTTTATATGTTCTTGGTAAATTTTAAAAAGGGAGTTAAAGATATTGCCAAATATAAGATGCCTAGATGAGTAGAGGAATTTTGGCCAAAGTGAAATAGAGTAAAGATAACTTACTTTTTTCAGAAGGAAGCCATTTGAATTTGTTTTGAAAATCATGATACATAAATGTAGAAGAATGTATTTTATGAAAAACTTGAACAACATTTTAAATTTTTTGCTGTAAATTTGCATCTTAAAAAAAAAAAAGAGCGACAATTTTCACTTTTTCCATTGGTGACAAATTGAAAAGTAAAATATTTTCCTGATGAAATAATTTCTAGTTATTAATGAGAAATATTTTTGATAAAATGAATGAGTAAATTTAAATATGAAGGCATAAATGAATGATAATGAACCAATAAACGGCTAAAAATAAATAAGTATATAAAATAGCGAATAAATAAGAAAATAAATGAATTAAGGAATAAAAAAGTACATTATTAACTGATAGAATGTAAATGAATTAATTAATGCATGCATACGTAATTGATTTCATAAATGATTGCATAAATAAACTGAAAATGAACTATTTCATTTAGCCGCGCAAGCACTGGACTAATTGCACAAAGCATTTGAAATTAACAATATATATATATATATATATATATATATATATATATATATATATATATATATATATATAAATATATATATATATATATATATATATATATATATATATATATATATATATATATATATATAAATATATATATATATATATATATATATATAGATAATGCACCGAATATTAGTAGCTCTTAATTAATATATAAAATGTTAAACACAAGAACTTTATGATTTTATTATATTTATATTTTTTTTCAACTTACAACACAATATTACAATACTATAATATCAATTTTTGAAAATTGCTCGTAATTTCATATGCTTTGATCTTCAGGGTTCCTGACTGGCACTTCCAAAACTTTAGAGCCAGTGCATTCCTTTCATGGATCAATAATCAATGCGGACCCCTGTTATTGGAGTAATAATATAGATACTTGTACTTTCTAGAAAACTGAATTTAATTGCATTAACCAGTACCATTTAGAGGGGAATATAACTATTAAAAAACAGAACTAGGTAGGTAGTGAACGTTTCTTACCTTTTTTGACAAATTCTGGAGTACAAAAATCAAACTGTAAACGAAGATCAAATAGTGACACAGGAATTAAAATTCAAAACTGAACTTCGAATTGATGGGAAGAGTGAGTTTTGTATAGCACACTTTTTTATGTATTGGGTTTATTTTTTTATAACAGGGGTTAAATACATATCAGGTTCGGCATCTACACAACTTCGATATTTAGTTTTAGCGACTACATAGGTTGAAATAGGTAGGTTGCGGCAGATAGAGGAACACGCGTTGCTTTTGCAACGAGCGGGCGGTATTTTTGTTTTCCAAAGAAAACTAAAAATGGGGGTATATATCCTGGAAGTTTGATTTCAACGTGCAGTCTTATGTTATGTCTATCAAACAATTGACAAGACAGAAAAATATCGTTCACTCGCCGTATTTGCTTCTCAAGTTACACTGTTAGAACTACAGGAGCCGTTGAAAGGTCCTTTGGCACCCTGGGGTGAAAGCAAGGTGCGTACGGGTGAAAACGGAGGCTTGGAGATGTCCTTGCGGTTCTTTTGGGCTCCTTTAAAAAGGGTGCCCAACTGTCACGTGATCTGTCACATGATATTTATGATTTTAATGGCGACGTTCATGAAATGATAAAAGTCATTTTCACGCATTTTGTATTATTACGTTTATTTTTCAAATTTATTCTTCGTGATTACAGTAGTAGATGCCTTCTTCTGACGACTCGATTTTACTAAAAGGAGCTTGTAACCCTGTAACCGCTGTTCCATGCTTGTTTACAAGTCAATGAAGTGAAACTGCACCGTTACTTCGTTAAGTTTTTTTTGTTCTTATATTTATTTCACGTATGATTATTTTGTTTCGCTCGCTATTCTTTTGAACGATGAAAAAATTATATAGTTTCGCTCACAATTCTGTAAATATCTTTGACTTTTTTTCGTTTTAATGAATCTACATCGCGTGTGCTGATATACATATGTGCTGAATTTAAGGTGAAACATTTTTTGACTTTGAGATATTTACCCACGTGATTTCATGCTTTCAATTGTTTCGAAAGCTAAATGCATGCATTTTTATTTTGTTTCAAACTATTTGGGTCGTTGTACAGTCAGAGATGTTTTAAAAAAATTTTCTGCCTTGCGAACGATCCTATTGGTTTGAAACGCTGCTTCTCCTTGAACGAATAATGTTGAAATTTCTGAAGATTTGTTTACTTCTCATCAAAAAAGTTTTAAGACTAAAATTTAAGGCTTGTGTAGTAAATTAAATCTTGACTAACATGCTTCACTATAAATAATGATGTGAAACACCTCTTAGCTGCTGCATAGGTTTTAAATTCAAATTGGTAGGTTGTGGCAAATAGAAAAACATGTTTTGCTCTGGCAACGGAGCAATTGATATTTTTTGTATCCCCACTGACCAAAATTGTGGAAGGATCCTGATTGAGGAAGCAGTCTTGAATTTACAGTCAAACCCTGACTTAAGGCCCACCCTTTAAAGCACCAATCCTATTATACCACCATAATTGTGTCGCTTGTTATGACGCAGACCAATACCATGCTCCAAAAAAATGCTTTTTCAAAAAATTTTCTGATGTTTACAGTAAGTTGACAATTATTTAATTACAAATACTGTTTATTCCCTTCTGTATCTATAGTGTAATAAGCACTCCCACCCCGGTTATTCAAAAGTAGAGTACACCAAAATGTTTCCAGGCAAAAACGCTTTGTGGAGAGCTCGTTTGCAATAAACTTGTGGTCTACTCTCTACCGAAAAACACTATCAGTGGTTAAACAGGAAAGTGGGGCTTCGTTAACATGTGCCTGCATTTTTTACACCAGGGCTTAAATTTTACACAACCTTTACGACGCTTTTAGCTAACTGGGTTTATGGGATGAAATTACACCAGAAACTTGTCAATAGCTGGAGATATGTAGATTTAGTTGAAGGTGAAAAAAACAGTGCAGAGTAATGTTGAAATGAGAGATTCAGAATAACATCAACATATAGATTATTTTGCAAAATCTTCCACAGTAAATAAATACATTGATGCCGAAAAATCAGTTTCAACTTTTGAAAATATGGCTCTCGAGGAAATTATTAAGTTAGCGATTCCGATCATCTGAAGGAGAACTTGAGAATGTAGGAGGGAATTTTAAGTCAGAAACTATAAAACGAACGTCGCATTTAGAAACTAACAAAATTCTTAAAGGAATATGCGACTGATAGAAAAATGTTCAACAGCCTTCTTGCATTAGAAAAGAACAGAGCTATCCATTTTGAGCAAAAAAAAAAAAAAAAAAGTCAAACTGAAACTAAAAAATATTAATATTTTGGACCAGAAAACAGGTAGTTTAGAAAACTAATTAATGTTGGAGCCTGAAATCTATTAATTTTTTTAACTTAAAGAGGTAAAATGGTGCTTTAATTTTATCACATTTCTTAACATTATTTGTAATCTTACACTTTATATTTCGATATATTACCAAAATCGATATAACGTTACTAAAAGATGGGATTTGACAGTGGAGTTATATCGGAGTTTTACTGTTACTATCAAACGGTCATATTAACATGATGACAGACTGCAGGGCTTTGTCGAAGCAGAAAGTGGCTCAATCACATAGGCATGATCTTACAGCATTGTATCCCAAGATGTCATGAAATAGTGCTCAAAGAACAACTCCATAACTTGAAGGTGAAAATTCTGGTTTTTAAAAGCAAAAGCATTAGGCTCAGAGCTGAAACATTAGGAATATTATCTAGTAATTGTGGGTACTAATAATACAATATATTCATTAGGTTTTTAGTTGTTGCTTTGTAGGAATTGAACATTTTTGTATTCTGTCACTTTTTTTTTACCTGGGTGCAATGTGCTGTCAGATAATAGTACCAGGCTTGATGGTGCACTGATTTGGTGCAAGTAAAAAACACTATAACAAGATTAAAAATAACTTTATAAAGTGCACAAGAAAGATGTTGAAAAAAAAAAAAAAAACATTGTCTAGCGTGCATCATATACAGGGCCCTTGCTAGGGATTTCAAATTGTTAGCCAACAAATTAGTCAAATTTCAATTGCATTAGTCAAAGACCTAACTTTAGTTAATTTTAATTGTGAATTTAAAAAATTTCTAGAAAATTTCAATTGGAAAACAAAGGAGTAATTTTATAAAATAGACAATGCAAGTGCTAATATTTTAAATATGCAGTATGCACTAACATTTTACTAAGCACTTAATAACAATGCATACGACATGGAAATACCAATTTGTTGTTTTTTTTTCTTGCAGATTTTCTAATTATAATTTTGAGGGCGGAGGGAAAAATCTTTTTTCTATTTTTTATGAAAATTTTCGAAAATTTTCCGTTTGCCAAGAATTTTAGCAAATCGGCTTCTTTTGTTGAATTTACAATTTTATCACTTTTGGCGCAGTGGCGAATCTTTAGCGCGGGCCCTGACATTTGTAGGTAAGTTTTCATTTATTCTATAATTCTGCATACATTATTTTCTTAAAAATTACCGCAATGATGTACAATAACTTTGTTATATTCAGTTGGACTAAGCAATGTAGAAATTTCTACATCGTGATGCATCGCCAACCTTACATGGCAATGTCACAATACATCACAATGTAAGTTTTTTTTTTTTAAAGATACAGTGAAATCTTGTCACAACAAATACCAATACAACTAAATATCGGTTTCAACAAAGGAAATTTTCTGTATATTTCATTTCCATTACTTTGCTCTAATTCAATTGCAGCGAAAATTCCGTTACAGTGAGCAAAATTTACGGTCCCTTGAAGTTCGTTGTAACGAGATTTCACTGTAAACTGCTTGTTTAAATTTTACAAAATATATTCCAGATGAAAAAATATAAATTATCCCAGATACTACAAACAGATTCTAACGCTAGCAGGAAGTTGCCAAAAAAAAAAAAAAAAACTGTTTTATAGGGACAAGATAGCAATAAATATTACAGGTGTTCTGGTATTACAATGAATCTATTTTCCTAATGCAAAAAGATGTGAGCAGTCTTTTAGCATTTAAAAAGGGGTTCATCAAAACACCAAAATATGTATATGCAATCTTAGTAGCTATTTTACACTTTAAGCGTTTTTTTTTCTTTTGTTGTTGAATGATTATAAGATATATATAAACTTTGTTCATCAATATTTTTTCTGTCAAGAGCTTAAAAAACTGCATTTCCTGCAAGTTTTGGGAAAAGTGAAGGTCTTTGTTCGCTTATGATACTTCCACGCAGAGATAACAGAACTTAAATTTTTAGTTGGGAAATTTTTTTAATTTGCTGAATTGTACTGCATAAGCTATAAGTATGAATTCATCTTATGAGAAGAGACATTAAACTTCATTATTTTTTTAAAAGGTAAGTTCAAAAAGTAATCGTTAAATTTTATGAATCATCTGAAAAAAATTGTGGAATAAGGGCATTTTTGTAGGTCACAGTAACCTCCCATCTGGGTGCCCCTGCTTCTACAGAATTTTGAAACAATTAAGATATTGAAACGGTAACGAATGTGGAATGGTGTCTGAATATTGGTGGTAGGATTTGTAGCCAGTGCTATATTGATGAATTGGTTTAGAGAAAAATTCTAATCTGATTTAAAGATGTAGGATGTACAACAGTTTTTTGCGATTCATTGCCCAACCCTAATATCCAGTAATATTCTATTGATGTTAATTGAGATGCACTAAGTAAAAAAATATTCAGTTGAATACCTGGTTAATTTTTTTTATCTGAAAAATTTAATTTTTATTTTATGCCAATTTGAAATATTTTGCAGTAAGATACCGCCTCTAAGCCAAGGCTAAGGCCCCAGAACAAGATGTAATGTACCAAACAGCCTGATCACATCCTGAAACTGCAGTTTGGATCTTTTTAGAACTCCTCAGTCAGAATTGGTGAATAACTGAGCAGATGGCAGATGATATCTCAATTGAAGCTGAGAGTGCCTACAAACTGGTAGATAAAGTGAATTCACCAGCGAGTGTTCGCAACATGGTATGGTTCCACTTGTGAGTTGAAGACAAAGTATGGGTATTTAGCAGTAAGTTACTACCCCTAAGCCAGGGCTAAGTCGGAACTGAATTGAGATGACATCCGAAACCAGCTCTGTTATTCACTATTCCTGACTGAGGAGTTCTAGTAAGAACGAAACTACAGTCTCAGTATGTGATGACCGGGCTGTCGGGGTATATTGCATTCAATTTTAAGTAGTTTATCTAATTTGTGTCTTATGTGAGATTTAAATGCACTTCCATCAAAAATCCTAAATTTATTTTCCTTAAAAGCATAGTTATTAACTTAAAATAAATAAAAAATAAAATAAATTATTCCAAAAATAACTTAATGTAGTACAACTAATCTTGGCTATGTTTATCAGTAGAGACGTACCAAGTATTCGGTAACTACCGGGTACTCGGCTTGCTCGCACAATTTGCCGAGTACTCAGTACTCGAGCAAATTTTGATCAGGTACTTGGCCAATACTGAGTAGTTGTAAAAAATTAAATAATGTTCAAAGCAGATGTTACAATTAATAAAAAAAAGTGCAAGCATATAAATAATATACTGCAATCATTTACAATTCAAATTTACAAGTCAAATTCAAATTCTGAGAATAATGAAGTTTGTTATGCCTCAATGGTGTAAATCTTATATTTTAATGCCCCAAAATTAATGAAACTTATATATTAAAAAAGATTTAAATGATAACGAAGACATCCCCCTCCCAGATAGAGATGAAATTCAATTTGCTTTAAATAAACTAAAAAATAATAAATCGCCAGGACATGATCTTATTTCTGCAGAGTTGCTAAAAAATGGATGTCCTCAGCTATATGAGCACCTGCATAAGCTAATAATTGATATTTGGAGCTCTGAATATATACCATCAGACTGGAACATTAGTATTTTGTGCCCTATTCACAAGAAAGGAGACCCAATGGTCTGCTCCAACTATAGAGGCATCAGCCTGCTAACCACATGCTATAAAATCCTATCCAATATTCTGTTTGTGAGACTAAAACCATTTGTGGATTCAGAAATTGGTAGTTATCAATGTGGGTTTAGAAGTGGAAAATCTACAGTAGACCAAATTTTCTGTCTACGTCAAATTATTGAAAAATCAATTGAGTTTAATATTGACACTCATCACTTGTTTATAGACTTTAAGTCTGCATTTGACAGTGTGGATAGAAAACATTTAATGGATGCAATGTATGAATTCAAGATCCCAAGCAAATTAATTAGACTTGTAATGTGCACTATGAACAACACTAAATGCAAGGTAAAATTCAAGGGTGTCCTCTCTGAGGATTTTAATGTTAATAATGGTGTTCGACAGGGCGACTCATTGTCTTGCCTTCTTTTTAATATTGCTTTGGAAAAAGCTATTCGTGACTCATATATCAACACTAGGGGCACCATCTTTTACAAATCAGTTCAGATCTTAGCCTATGCTGATGATATTGATATAGTTGCTAGGACTGTACCAGCCTTGAAAGAGGCTTTTTCATCTTTGGAGATAGCTGCTGGTCGAATAGGACTAAAAATAAACGACTCCAAGACCAAGTATATGCCTGTACAAAAAATTCCGCCAAATGACAGGAACACATGTTTAGAAATTGGTACTCATTCATTTGAAATCGTTAGCAGTTTTACGTACCTTGGGTCCTGTGTTAACAACAAAAATGACACAATCTCAGAAATACAGAAAGGAATAACGTTGGCAAACAAGGCCTTTTTTGGACTACACCCCATCTTCGGATCGTCTTTGATTTCAAGAAAAACAAAGATCTTGGTTTATAAGACTCTTATTAGGCCAGTTCTAAGTTATGCTTCTGAAACATGGCCTTTGACTAAAACCGGAGAGCACAAGATATTAATTTTTGAGAGAAAGGTTTTAAGAAGCATTTTTGGGGGCATCAATGAGAACGGTGTCTGGAGACGACGATTCAATTTTGAAATTTACAGATTATTTAGAGAACCTGACATAAAAAAACCTTAAAAATTAGGAGAATGAACTGGGCGGCCCATGTCTCTCGAATGAACGAAGAAAACCCAGTAAAAAAAGTTTTTGCTGCAAAACCTGTGACAATTCGAGGAAGGGGACGACCAAAAATGAGATGATTGGATTCTGTTGAATCTGACTTCGATATTCTCAAAGTTAAAAATTGGAAAACCCAGGCAAAAAGTGGGACGTCTTGGAAGATTCTCCAAAGGAAGGCCTTGGCCCACCCTGGGCTGTTGAGCCAACTATGATGATGATGATGATATATTAAAAATGGGGCAAAAAGGCAAGTACAGAAAATATGAAATTTTTATACTATTAAATGGATTTTTGCCACTAACAAAATTATTTATAAGAAGCATAAAAATACCCTTTCTTAAAAAATAAAACAATGTTAAAATCACAAATGTGCAGGAACACTGTAGACACATGTTTTGGCATTTCAAGGAATGCTTTTTATAATGCACAAAATGTGAGCTTATGGATTTAAAGACATCCGACAAAAGTCGGATTTTTTTACGTTCATTTGCTCACATTTTATGCACTGAAAAAGATGTTCCTTGTAATGCAGAAGAATGTGTCTGCAGTGCTCCTGCACATTTGTACTTTTAACATTGTTTCATTTGCTTTAAAAAATTATTTACATTTGTCTGACTAGAAGTATAGATTGATATAATTTGTTTTAATTCCAACTTGATAATCCTACCTTTTATGTATTTGTTTATTTTTACTTTAAAAAATAACTTATTTGTAAAATTATTGACACAAACAAAATCTTTTAAATAATACATAATTAAATTTCAGCTGGAATTTTGTTTTAAAAACTATTTTTTTTATATGGAGGTCTATACTACTATTCCAATGAGTTCACAATTTGTCACGTGTGTGTTCGTGGTTCTTCTTAAAATATAATTGGAACTCGGTACTCGGCTGAGTAGCGAAAGGCCGAGTACTCGACTACTCGGCCAAAGTGCTGCTCGGTACGTCTCTATTGATCAGAAATTCTGCATAAACTGATTAGTTTCTTTTCTGGGGATATAGGGTTTCATAACTGACAATCATGATAACTGGTTATGTTGTAAGGTATAATAACTATGTTTATGTTTTACAGCCTGTACATTGTAAATTTTCATCTTTTCACGAGGTTACTATGGGACTGAGAAATTTTCAAAGTTAAAGGGCTGTAAGTTTACAGCCTTATTTTGGCTTTGGTTGACAAAAACTAAACTTTATAAAGTGTTTAAATAGTATTAGTTACACTATCTTTTTTTTTTTTAATTTCATAGCAGTTTAAAATAATATCGTAATCTTTTACTTGTTAGTTAGAATGCATTGTTCTTAATTATCTATTTAATATATAATATTCTAGGATTGATATAAACTCATTTCCTTTGTTGTTCCTAGTGTAGATCAGGCACCTATGGTACAATGGTTCGAAGTCATGTTTCCTACTGTTTTGAATTGGGATAAAGCACTGTTCCAATGTTATCCCAATCAATGGGGTAAGATTAGGACAAATTTAGATTTTTTTAAATAAAATATCAATATAACTAGAGTTATTCTTTTGCCATATCTTGTAAGAGGAATACTCAATTGACATATTTGTGATTATTTAGCTTTTTTCTTTGAAAATAAAGATAGGAGCAGTTAAACTTTGAAAAATGTTCCAAAGTTATCCCATCCTACAGTACTTTTGATAAAAGGTAGCTTATAATGCTTAACTTTATTTACAAATTCTGGAATACAAAAATCAAGTTGAACAGACAGAAAACAATTGTTACAACAAAACGATTAGAATTCAAAATTGAAACGTGAAGTTGTTTTAACTGATGCAATTTTAATGTATTGGGTTTAATGGTTGATATCTGGAGTAGAATGTTAGGATCAGCATTTAGGCAGCTTCAGTGTATAGTTTTGGTTACTGCATAAGTTAAATTCAGATTTGCATATATAAGTTATGACAGTTGGAAGGACAGGCTTTGTGTTTTCAACAGCTGGGGTTTTTTGGTGTCCAGCCAAAACCAAAAATGGGTAAGCACAGACTGACAAAAATTGTAAAATCTTTGGAGGCAAGGAAAATTGGTGGGCTCCTGACAAATTGTTTTTAGAATTTGTGAGGAAATTCATAATAACATGGTTTGTAGAATAATATTGTTCTGAAATAACTAATTGCCAAGGTATTTCTTTTTTAATCAGACCTTCAAGTGAAGTATCTGTAAGGTAGATTTAAAGGTGCAGTTTGAAGTTATGTCTATCAAGCATTCATATTCACATGACGACAGACTACAGGGTTTTCTCAAAGCAAATAACGGTTCAACCACCTACGCATGATCTCGCCACACTGCCAGTGGCCAAGGGCGAATTAAGGGGAGGGTCAAAAGGTGACCCCCCCCCCCTGTGGTGAAAAATATTTTTTCATTAGTTACGAAGTCTTTAGCAATACGTAAGAGAAGGTATAGTGGGAAAATGTTTCTATAAAATAAATTTAAAATCTTTTTTCCTTACTTAGTGTTATTATTGTTGAACTTCACTTTTATAGAAACTGTAAGCTTAAGTGATGATTGACTTTTCAGGCCTAACTGAAGAAAATATAAAGAAATTCTATTGAAATATTGCCAGGAAAAACTTAAGTTCAAATTTGACTGGAAAATTTTTTTGGGGTACAAGCACGCATAAAAAAAAGGGGGAAACTTGCTGTTTACAATCCTGCTCACCTTAAGTTCACATCTTGATTGCATTGTAAAAGAGTTTTATTTTTAATGTGTGTCTACATGAAGTTGTTGTACAACATTTTAATGCCACATTGTTGTGCCTTTCTTGTTTCTTGTTTTCATGGAACAAAAATTTTCTCGACACATTGACTATAAAAAATGTATAGAAATATGTTGTTTGGAAAATTAACTTTAACCATGAAGAGTGTAGCAATTAATGAATTTAAATTAACATTTTTTATGTGAATATTTTTTTAGAATACATATGTTGGTAGTTTAATAGAATAACATAAAAATATTAATTGAAATGGCAATACAGTGGAACTGCAATTTTCCGATTCAATTGAAACTGAACCCCATTCGGATGATTGGATTTTCATTAGTCAATATTTGTGTTGAAAAGGGGAGAAAAGAACATTTTTAGAGAAAAAGTCTTTGATTAATTGAAAGGAAAGTCAACACATTAACTTGTGTGTGTGCTGAGTATATTTACTTGTGCTGTACATTAGAAGCTTCTGCACTATGACACTGACTCTTCATCCCAATAATGTTTGTGCTGCACCTACACTAGGTTTGTAGTCTAATCTTTTTAAAAATTTATCTTACTTTTATCATCCCATTAACATTTATGCTGCGCCTACATTAGATTGGTAGTCTAATCTTTTAAAATTTATCTTATACAGTGAAACCTGTGTAAGTTGACCACTTGCGGTGCACTACTTTATTGATCAATTTAAACAGATGGTCAACTTATAGAGGTTGATTTATACGACAAAGGCTAATTACGTTCCTGAAAAAAGGCGGTCAACTTACAAGGGTGATCAACTTTACAGGTTTTACTGTATTTTTGTTTCAGAAATTCTGAAAGTGATTCGGAAAGTTGGAGTTTGGATAATTGAAGTTCTACTGTAAGAGATATTCTAAAATCTGAAAAATTGATATGGCTTTCAAAAAACACAGTAGAACTCAGAGTTTACATATTGTATCAGATAAGGGTCTGCAGGGCTTAAAAATCTAAGCATATTATGAGGAGATAACATTTCCGGGCTTATTGGCCGTGGTCTAGTTGGAGTAGAAATTCCAGACGTTTCGGCTTGCTTTGCTGCAGCCATCATGAGCCCGGAAATGTTATCTCCTCATATTGACGCCGGCCGTGAAAGCCTTAAACAGTATCTAAGCATATTGTTTAAAAATTCGATTCTTTACCACTCGTCGCTCTAGGGTAAAGAATCGAATCCGTACCTGCCACTATTTGTAGTTTAACCAGTTGGATGTGACCCTGAAGATAGCTCTGATTTTCTGATTGAGACCAGAAAATGAGCAATCCCTGGTCCAGCACCCCCAGAGGTATCGTTTCACTTGGAGGAGTGTGTGTAACATCCCCCTCTAAACTCTTTACCAGTGGGCTATTGGAATAAATCTGTAACACTTGCTTGTTTTTCGTTTATATGTATAATTTTATTTACAGCACATTCTGTACTAGCAACTTTTTACAAATTTGCTCCTTGGCTTGTATTTGCAATAAAATTTTTTATGCATTGACTAGCATTCAGAACCATTGGTGGTCTGTTGTACCGAGACGAGTAAAAATTGTTTCAGACCACCATTAAGTGGAATTCAGTATAACGTGGTGCCAGTGGTTGATCACAGTCAATTAAGAAATTTCCTGTTACAGTCAAACCACATTAATGAGTTGAGCGAGTGGCGCAGACTTCATATTTTTAAGGTTTGTTTTTAAGAAATTTTAATTTTTATAATTTTTTTTTGGGGGGGGTGGGGTGGGGGGTGCTTTCACCCTCATAACATGTGGGTAGGAATTCCTATTTAAAGGGGAACATCCCCTTCCGCTATAACTCTGCAGTAGGGAAAAACCATCGGCCTTCTGGATTAAAAAAAAATCAAGCTATTTATTCGAATAAGACCAAAAGTAGTAGGGCCTATTGGTGGTGGTGGGGGGGGGGGGGAGGATGGAGCGGGTCATGGCGCAGACTTCAAATTTTTAAGGTTTATTTTTTAAAGATTTCAGTTTTTGTGGTGATTTTCTTTCTTTTTTCGGGGGGGGGGGGGATTGACACCCCTCGTTTTACTTAAGGGGTTAACTTTTACTTCCAGGGAAGCACCCCCTTCCCGAAAGTAAATGCAATATGGAACAGGCATCGGCCTTTTGGATAAAAGAAATTCAAGCAATTTATTGCAATAAGATCAAAAGCAGTGGGTCCTACGGGGGGGGGGGGGGTTGCAGCGGGTCATGGCACAAGCTTCAAAATTTTAAAGTTTTTCCTTTAAAAATTTTAGTTTTTTGATGGTTTTAATTTTTTTTAAGGACGGGGGGGGGGTATGCCCTAGACCCCCTAATACCTGAGGGGGTGAAATCCTATTTTAGGGGGAACATCTTCTACAAGTGACTGATATAGGAAAAAGCCATCGACCTTCTGGATTAAAAAAAAAAAATCAAGCTTATTATTTGAATAAGACCAAAAGGTAGTAGGGCCTACGGGGGGGGGGGGAGTGATGGAGCGGATCATGGCGCAGACTTCAAAATTTTAAGGTTTATTTCTTAAAAAATTCAGTTTTTATGGTGATTTTCTTTTTTTTTGGGGGGGGGGTTGACCACCCCACCCCCCGTTTTACCTAATCGGGTTAACTTTTACTTTCAGAGAAGCACCCCCTTCCCGAAAGTAAACGCAATATGGAACAAGCATCGGCCTTTTGAATAAAAGAAATTCAAGCAATTTATTGCAATAAGATCAAAAGCAGTGAGTCCTACGACAAGGGGGGGGGGGGGTGGAGCGGGTCATGGCGCAAGCTTCAAAATTTTAAAGTTTTTCCTTTAAAAACTTAAGTTTTTTGATAGTTATGTTTTTTTTTCCAAAGGAGGGGGGATGCCCCAGACCCCCCCTAATACCTAAGAGGGTGAAATCCTATTTTAGGGGAACATCTTCTTTTACAAGTGACTCTGCAATAGGGAACAGCCATCGGCCCTCTGGATAAAAGAACGTTCAAGCTATTTTTGTTCCATTAAGACCAAAAGCAGTGTGGCCTACGGAGGGGGGGGGAGGGGATAGTTGAACGGGTGGCGCAGACTTCAGATTTTACGGTTGGTTTTTGAAAATTTTTAATTTTCATATTTTTTTGGGGGGGAGGGGGAGCCCCCACTCCCACCCCCATGACCTGAGTAGGGTAAATTTCTATTTAGGGGGCATCCCCTTACGCCCTGTAACTCTGCGATAGGGAACTGGCATCGACCATCTGGATAAAAAATTTAAGCATTTTATTCGAATAAGGACAAAAGCAGTGTGGCTTGCGATGGGGGGGGGGGGAGGGGTAGTTGAGCGGGTGGCGCAGACTTAATATTTAAGGTTGGTTTTTGAAAAATTTTAGTTTTTTTTATTGTTTCGTTTTTTTTAAGGGGGGAATCGCCCCCCCCCCACCCCCATGAGGGGGGGGGGAGAATTACTATGTAGGAGGAACATCTCCTTCCGCAAGTAACTGCAATAGTTAACAGCCATCGGCCATCTGGATAGTAAAAAGTCTATTCCAATAAGATTAAAAACAGCGGGGTGTACCAAATTGGGGGGGGGGGCGGAGTGGGTCATAGCGCAGACTGCTTCAGTCAAAAAAGGGGATGTTTTTTAAAAACTATCGATTTTTTACGATCTTGTATTGGGGAACAGCCCCCTGAACCCCCCCCTCCCCCCAAAAAAAACCCCTCCCCCTCCCCGTACCACATGAGGGGCTACCTATTTTCCATTGGGGGAGGGGTAGCGCCCTTTCCGCAAGAACTGAATATTAAAACCTGCAATAGGGAAAAGTGAGGGTGCCATTTCTCACTCCTAGTATGCCATCTTTTCACCTACGGTGCACGCTGGGGTTAAGGGTGCCAGTTTTTCACCCATTTTAAGGGTGATATTTCGGCACCGTATAGGGTGTCGCTAGTGAACAAGCTTTTCACCCTAGAAAGATGCCAATCGCAACCTGTAGTTTTAACAGTGTACACAATTATGCATTTAAGTTTCGTTTTTCAGTGATTTTTAATGACTAATTTCATTTCGTCAGCGGATTACTTTACGTTTTAATGACTTAACTTAATTATTTGGCTGATTATTTGTATTTAAAAGGAGCTTTTTGAATTGTTAAAATTGTTTATTCTATTTAAAAGTACATCAAAATGGCAAAATAATACATGGTGTGCTTAGAATCAAACGTGGTGGCAAATACTGGGATTGCCATACACCTACACAATGTCGCCTACTAGGCAATCCTTTATGCCCAAAAACGATAAATTCATTGCAGCACCAATGCAAACTCGTTTTGTTCTTTAGTTGCCTCTTTTTTCTAAAAGGGTCACCCGATTTCTCGACTTCTTAACTCAAAATCTCTAGACATGAATCAATTAGTCTAAGTGCTTTATGTATTTCTGTCGAATTTTCATTTTAGTTTGTAGAACTGATAGGTTACGCAATTTTTTATAGTCCACCCACATTGTCCTAAAACGTATACGAGGGTTGTTCAGAAAGTATCGAGACTGAATATATTCTATTTATTCCAGAAAACCCCTAGTGCTGGGACTGTGCGCATCATGCACGCGCATATTTCACCTCGTCTCACAAAAATCGGCAGGTGTGTAGCGCGCCGTTCAGTCACACTGATTTCTTTCATGTGGATTGTTTGCATGCGATCGTCGAAAACAGAAAATGTGTGAAAACACGGAGCAGCGAATCTGTATCAATTTTTCCTTTAAGCTCGGTAAAATGGACACATTGAAACCATAAAACAGAATTCGACGCATCAGCTTCAGGCCATCCCAAAGCCTCACTGTAAAAAAATTCCGAAACGTTACTGGGTATTTCCGTGTCACGTTTCGGGTTTTTAATGGTTTTTATCCACTTCCTGGAAAAATTAAGTATTCTTGACAAACAGTTTCCTGAATTGCTACAAGTCGCAAGAATGCAGACTTTTCACTGTTGTGAAAAATATTTTTAGCTCCCAGTTTAAAGATTAATTGAGCGTATTTATAAAGTGTATCGGCTTCACCTCAAGTACGGCCCGTCCATGCTAATTAAACTTCCAAAGGGAGCGAAAAAGTGTGGACTGCATTGCTTTGCAAGATTTGCAGGCAAGTAAAATTCTCGTTACTTGCAATTCTGGCATAGCTTTGGCCATGTTTGCAATAATGCTCTTTTAACTTCCTCGATAAATCAGAATGAAGCCAAGATATTATTTCAACTGACGCGACTGGCTTTAAAACGGAATATTTCTGAATTTTTCAGGAGGCTTCCAGGATAATATCAGGAAGGTTACTGAGTTTTAGCGGAAAAAGTTCCTGGAATTTTCAAGATATGTTACTGGCAAATATTGGGCACATCAGCTGCCCATTATTTTCCAGGAACGTTTCTGAATCTTTTTTATAGTGCTGAGTTCCAGAAATGATTCGAGGACTGGGAACATCGTTGGGCCAAGTGTGTTACTGTCAATGGAGCATATTTCGAAGGAGATTGACTCAAAACCTTTTTATGGGTATGTATGTTTTTGCATAATAAATTCAGTCTCGATACTTTCTGAACAGCCCTCGTACATCTGAGAACATAAAAAAAAAAAAAATCAGATCATTAAAAATGAACGAATTGCGGTCCTGCTTTCTGAATACAATTGCTCATCCGTGCAGCAACACGGTAAATGACCCGATTTGGCTTGTAAACTTCCAAAACTGAAGTAAGAAGCAACTGTCGTCAAAATTAAAAATAAATTACCGTTCATCAACGATAGAAAGCATTTTTTTAAATTAAGTTTCCTGCAGGTAATCTGGAAATGAAAAAGCTTCGCAAGGTTAATGTGTTGTGAAACGTCTCATCCACTGCCCTTTATGCAAAAATGGTACCATTTTCTTTGAACATTCCAATGATACCCTTATATTGTGACCATTTCCTGTGCTGAACAAAAAAGAAATCCTTTTCTCTTAAATTAGTGTTTGGATTTCATGGGTGGTCTACTCGATCTCACTGGCAAATAAGCAGTCGAGCGTTTTATTTCGTAAAAAATGGAGTAAATATTTCAGCTTTTTCCATCATGACTGACTTTTAAGATGTTTATTTAAAACCGGTGGTGTTTTACCTTTTGGTTTTTAACAATGTTTTTTAGAATGCGGCTGCTTTAAAACGCAGCACAGCAAGATAAAAAAAAGTGTAATAAGGGTGCTATGCAAATATTCCTAAATCAAAAACAAAAATCAGTTTTTATGCACCTTTTACACTGTAAAAACGATTCAGAAACGTTCCTGGAAAATAATGGGCAGCTGATGTGCCCAATATCTGCCAGTAAGATATCTTGCAAATTCCAGGAAGTTTTTCCGCTAAAATTCAGTAACCTTCCTGATATTATCCTGGAAGCCTCCTGAAAAAATCAGAAATCTTCCCGTTTAAAACCAGTCGTGTCCGTGGAAATAATATATTGACATCATTCTGATTTATCAAGGAAGTTAAAAGAGCATTATTGCAAACATGATCAAAGCTATGCCTGAATTGCAAGAAAGTAACGAGAATTTTACTTCCCTGCAAATCTTGCAAAGCAATGCAGTCCACACTTTTTCGCTCCCTTTGGGAGTTTAATTAGCATGAACGTGCCGTACTTGAAGTAAAGCCGATACACTTTATAAATACGCTCAATTAATCTTTAAACTGGGAGCTAAAAATATTTTTCACAACAGTGAAAAGTCTGCATTCTTGCGACTTGTAGCAATTCAGGAAACTTTTTGTCAAGAAAACTTAATTTTTCCAGGAAGTGGATAAAAACCATTAAAATTTCGAAACGTGATACGGAAATACCCAGTAAGGGTTCGGAATTTTTTTACAGTGTAGTAGTTTGAAAACCGGCCGATTGAGCAGTCACAATTAGAGATGTAAAATTTCTGAAAATTTTGAGAATGGAAAAATCAACCTATTTCTAGTTTTCTGGGGGGTGAGGCGGTCAGAGCTTCCTCGAAAAAATTGAAAAATTTATTTTTTATCGATAGATATATAGTTTTTAATAAAAGTATAGTTATATTTTCTTAGAAAACATTAAGTGTTAAATACCTAAAAATTTGCTCTCCATATTTTGTATTTCTTTTTAACAGGAATATACATAACAATTTTACTTTAGAAAAAAAAAACCCTTTCTGTTCCATAACCGCCAGAACTTTCCTTGTTCAATACGCCAACAAGCATTAATACATATGTAGGTACACATTTACACACACTCAAACATTCATATTCACATGAGGACAGACTGCGTGGTTTTGTGAAAGCATAAAACGGCTAGATCGCCTATGGATGATCTTGAAGCACTGTACAGTAAAACCTGTGAAGTTGACCACCCTTGTAAGTTGTCAAACTTTAAAACTTTAAAATCACTCTCCTGAAAAATCACATTTTTTAAGGTATGATGCTGTTGAAAGGAGCGACACACAACAGCGATATAAGTGTGAGAGTGGGGTTTTCGTTGTTATTCAAAAAAAAAAAAAAAAGTGCATGGAGTATATACACCCTCTGCTCCCTGGAAAACTTTGAAATGACGGACGCGATTCCAAGCAATGCGCATATGATTCACATAGAACCCCTATAAAAGGACAGGCCGACTTATCCGACATTTTGGTGCCAAGACATTTGGATCCAACCTTTTTTCTAGTATTTATAAATACGCTATAATATTTGTTGGTTGCTATGACGTGAAACAATTGATGATAAGTTGAGTAAAATGTCATTCACGGTAAACCTGGAAAGATAACTTAATAGACAAATTCAACAAAGATGTATTGGGAAATGTTTACTGTAATAAACGTCATTTTCACACCTACTTTTTTTTATTTGTATTAATTAAAGATTTTTCATTTACAGAATAAAATAATCAAACATCAATCAGGCAACTCATCTACAGCTTGAGCATCAGTTTTATGCAACGAGGCTTTTTACAAAAACTAATCTTGTGCCCCTAATACAAGTTTGGAGTCAAAATTGTCGGATGAGTTTAACTCCCTTTATATAGTGGCCTTAGATTCACAAATAGTTTGTATAGTTAAGCATGAGCTTGTTTAATGGACGAAATGCTTTATGGAACATTATATTAGAGTAAAAATCTGATTCGAACCTTCAGAGTCAGCATGCCAATAGCTAACATAGCGTTTAGTCACAAAACAATTATTAGTAGCATTCTCTTGATTGATATTTTGAAGCTAAGAATATTGGCCTGATGCAATAAAACTTTTTTTTTCTAAATTTTTTTTTTAAGTAATAATTCATAGTTAAATAATGTGAATATATTTGGCGGTTTTCTTTTGTTTTCTGTGATTTCATTAGTTTTCAAAGATGCTATGAAATGAAACGGCCAGAAAGACTATGACAAGGATAGGAAGTTAAAGAATGCGTTTCAGCTAAAACGAGCTTCGAGTGAATTTCCTTTTCGCTAGTCACAACCTCAGAAAGATGGACTAAAAGGATCCAGCGCAAGGCTGAAAATTATAATGATTACGTCAGTATTTGTTAAAAACCGAATATGAAGATAAGGGAAAAAATAAATCAAAATCACAATGCAGGAATCGATTGACAAAATAACATATTTGGCTGAAAAGAGGAACGTTTCCTTCAAAAAGTCAGTAACCTGAAATTAACCCGGAATCTTTCTGAAGAATTCGAAAGCCTTCTCAACAAAAACCAGTCAAGTTTTTCGAATAACTCAGGAAACTTTCAAGAAAACTTTCATGTGTTTGTAAAAATTAGCTTGGCATCATCCTGGTTTATCAAAAAAGCTCCTATTGCATTTTAGCAAATATTGGTGTAGCTTAGGCAGAATTGTAAGCAAATACCGAAACACCTTATTTTCCTGCAATTACTACAAATTACAGTATTCGGACGCACTTAACCCTGAATTGACTCTCAGTCAATCTGGGCGGACCATGATTGAACTGAAGGCGAAACAGATAATAAAAAACTTTATGTATATTTTGATATTGGTATGTAAAAGTACATGTCACAACAGTGAGAAATTTGCATTCATGCAACCTGTTGCAATTCAGGAAATTCTTTCTTAAACAGGAAACTGGTGTAAACCCGTGAAATCCTGGAAGTTTGCTCGAAAATAATCTGTGACGTTTTGCAATATTTTTTTTAGTGAACAAACGAACACAAGCAAGTGTTTTAAATATATTTATCTAATACGCCCCGGTAAGTCATTAAAGTTATGAATCATGCACATGAAAATCATACCCAAGCTACTATCATCCCTGATGCTTGAAATAGATTCAAAATTAAACCTCTTTTTAACTAATTTCAAACTATAAAGCCTTTTTGCATTAGCGCAACATTTCAATGAAAATTCACTGCAATATTTATAACAATTAACATTTATAATTGTTAAAGGAAAATGATAGTGGTTCTGGTTTAATAGAAAAAATAAATGTAAAAGAAAAAAATGAATAAAGAACAAAGTTTGGGGCGATAACGTCATTGCGACATGTCTCTATTTTTCAAAACTTTATTTTTCAAAACGGTTTTTCACCGAGAACTAATGACCGAATTGTGTAAGTTTATGTGTTTATAAAAGAACTAAAACCATAATTGTGAAGTTATTACCATTGCAATCGATTGTAGGTTGGAGAAATCTGCATGTTAGAGAAACATTGTGGCGAAAATTAGATTTTGATTTATAAGGAAGTGGTGCTTTAGTGCGTTGAAAAAGATCCGTATGGATAAAAAAGGAAAGAAATAAAAGTATAATGCTAATTTTTATGATACATGAGATGAAACTTTTGTATAGCTTGTTTACCTTGGATATCATGTACCATTTTTGAAAAATGTTAGCTAACCTATGAACAGAGGCATTTTTAACGCCTCTACAAACGTATTTCACGTAAAACAAAAATACAGTAGAAACTCGATTATCCGAGCTAATTGGGACAGCTATATCTTGGTTAGTAGAAACTTTGTATAAAATTTTTCCAGGATCGAAATTTTTTAAAATGCATTAATTAAAAATACAATAGAATATTTTTAAAAGATGAAAATGAACATACATGTATAAAAAATAGTGCGTTAGTTAGTGAATTTTTTTACAACGCGAAGTAAAATATTGAAAGACGCAATTAAAAAAACACAAATTTCCAGATTTTTTTTTTCAAATTAAAAAATTCATTATTTTATGAAATTTTTATGTATCATTTTTTTAAAAAAATGTCTGTTACCTCTCTTTGTGAAATTATCGGCTCGATTAACAGAAACCTCAGTTAATCGAGATTGTTTCTGTAACACCTATTTTTTCCATTTCACTCTTGGAAAGTTAGTTCTTTACGGAATTGATCAATATTATATGGTCTTCACACGGTTTACGTTTAGTATTCTCTTCCAAAATGAATTTCAGTCATCAAAAAATGTCGAGTGCTTTCATGGCATGGGAAAAAAAAAACTCTAGTTATATCTCTGCCTACAAATAAAAAAGGCTTATTTGTAGAAAAAAAAACATAAAAAAATTAATTGAAGACCCGTACCCGTAAAAAAAAATGAAGATATATTTTTCATAATTAATGACTTTGCACATAGTTCTGAATCTGTTGTCATGCTTTAAAAAGTACCATTTCAAAAAAGGATTATAAATGTACATAAGTAATTATATAAAAGGTAAACAATATGCAAATGCAGTTTTAGCTTTGTAATTTTTCACATCTGCAACATTACACTGTTTCATAAATTATGATTTGATTAGCAATTAAAAAAGTGTTGTTTCCAAAAGAACCATTGGACCTCATTTACAAAATAATTTAATACATAAAAGGAAAAAAACAGCAATTAATGGGAGAGAAAAATAGAATAAAGTTAATAAATAAAAGTGAAATAAAATGAAGTTCATTTAAAAATCAGATAAAGTAAAAATGTGCATAAAATATGAAATGAAACATTAATAACAATAACTAAATAATAAATGAATAAATAAATTTAAAAAAAATCAATAAATAAATAAACAGATAAATAAACAAATAACTACCAATAAAAGTAAAACGTGAAGTCAAAAAACAATACTAAAAAAAATGAATTAACGTACGACTGAAGATCGCACATACTGCGCAATAAACGCTCTTACATTTCATAAACATCCACACAATCTCCTTTCCTTGTTACATAAATCTCATATGCCCTAAATATTTACTACAGTATCTGTGTTTTCTTTATATTCAGTAACTAAGTCAACGGATTTGCGATGCTGAACGCCTGCATTCAACCCCTCAAATACGCTCTTTACGACGTGAATGGGAAGAAATTCAGGGGATCCACCGCATCCTTTTGTGCTCTCGGGAAAAAAAGCCTCCCTCCCTTGTTATGACTGCCACTACCTGCTGCTACCTCATTTAGAAGATCGAAGTTCTTTGTTCAACTTGGAAATGTTGAGATGGTGCACAAACTGTAGGAGGGGAATGCATGAAATGAAAAGCCGACTGCAACATTCAGTTTGATATAGACTTCATTTATGCCATTTCTAGCTACGGGGGAGAGGAAACGGGGCAATTTCTTTGGAAACATATTTGTATATTTTTTTTTGCGGAATTATACAAATTTTGGTGCAATTAGAGTGAAATTTCAACATGCAACGGAAGTTTCGGTTGGAGTGACGTCGTAAGCTGTAGCTCACTGTTCCGGTGGAACACTGACGTAACAGCAAAATTAATTGAAAATGAGTTATTGTCATCACTGGGTTCAAACGTGGTTATCCCATTCGGAGGAACACTGACAGATTTGTTTTTCAGCTTTTAGCCACCAGGGAAGTAACTCTACTATGTTTCATTGCATGAGGTAATGAATAAAATAACTTTGTGTGTTTGGCTCTCCTGTAAAATTACTTTTTGCAGTAGCGTCAATGTTCCACCGGAACAACGAGCTGTCGGAATAGCTTAAACAAGAACAAAAAGAGCCATATTTGGTATCTTCTATAATATACGTTCCAAACATTTTCTTTCTTCAGAATGACTTTTTTTCTTTTGATAAACGTTGTTCTTGTGTGTGTGTGTGTGTGCGAAAGACGGGGGGATCAGAAGAGAGCAGCCCCCCCCCCCCCCCCGCTTTTTGGAAATAATGTATTCACATGTAAGCGGGGTTGGGTTTCTCTGTTTTACGATCAGTTTGCAGTTTTTCTGTGGTTTTCAGAATTTTAAAATTTAAAAACAATGATAACTTGGGAAGTTTTGGGATTTGAGAACATAAATTAATGACCTACTTACTGAATTTTAGTCAAGAAATAGCTAAATAATAATTAAATGTAAGCTCAGAACATACAAATTTCCAAGCAGGTTTAATATATCTCTTCAGCATTCCGTAATATTTTACAAAACAATTAAATATATTGTAGACATTAGGTTCTTGTATAAGTTACTAGAAGAAGAAATTCAATAAAGCACAAATTTATATAAGTACACATTTTCTAACCAGGAAATAAAGATTTATAAAGATTAAAAAGCTCTTGAGAAATAAATTGCTGACTGAAACTAACTGAAAGATCAATAGGACAGTCCATGTGACATTGTTCCATTAATCTCCAGGAAGTAAGATTTTATTTTCAGCCATTAATGTAAAGTGTTCGTAGAACAGTAAATATAAATGATACATTTCTACTAGTACTTAATAATATTCGTAAGCAGAAAAGTATGATATTGTGTTTAATTTATAATTTTAATCTCAGCCCTCATATAATCCTAGTCTCATATAATTTAAAATGTAATAATGTTAAGCTTGGAGAAGCATTAGGATTTGTGAAAAAGATTCAATTTTTAAGGAGATTTTTTTTACAAAAAACACAAAAGAAAAATTATTGACAAAGTAAAACCCTTTTATTCACTTCTAAGGTAAAAACTAGGTTTTCTTTTTTAACCCAGAACAATGCCGTACTAATTAGAATCAAGCATGAGTCTACAGGTGCTATACCTAGAGGGGAGAGACTGGAAATGAATTATAATGTTTTATTTAGACATGAATGCAGATGTTCCATTCCTCCCGCTGTCACATTCGTTCCTATTTATGAAATTTAAGAAGTAAGAGATATGTAAAATTTTACTTCTGATGGTTTATAAACTTTTACTATGCTTTTACATCATTAGTGAAATTCAGCGGAATATGCCTTTTTCTCATTTTGTGCGTTAAATTATGATGAATACACTATAGCTATCTATACATACATACTATATGTTTCACGAAACGTTAATGGTAATTTCCATGGAACGTTTCGAGATATCTTACCGGGAAACACCAATTTCCTGTGAAAATTAAGTATCTTCGTCAAAAAAGTTTCAAAGTTTATTAGATAGACTCCCAGTTTATAGATTAGCTGAAAGTATTTATCAAGTGTATCTGTGTCCGAGTGATTACGGTCCATTCAGATTGACTAGGCTCCCAATGAGAACTAATAAGTATTTTGATTCCGCAGCTTTGCAAGAATTACTAGCAACTGAGGTACTTGCAATTCTGTCTTAGTATCGGCCCAGTTGCAATAATGCTTTCGGAGCTATCTTGGCAAATCTAGAAAGCGCCAAGTTACTACGCAAAGTCTATTAAATTTTCTCTAACGGTTCTAGAAATATGACTAGCTTTAACCGGAGATATTTCTGCATTATTTTATAAAAACTAAGGATGATTTCAGGAAGGTTACTGACTTTTAGCGGAAAACATTCCTGTTTTTGCAAGATATGTTACTGGCAAAAATTGGGCACATCAGCTGCCCATTATTTTCCAGGAACGCTTCTGAATTGTTTTACAGTGTTGTGTGTAGAAAAAATACAAATTTCATGGTTAGGAACGCTTCTTTGGTATTAGTAGAGATTCCCATCGCTCGACAATTAGCCTAACTTGAATCGCATAGGCAGATGGAGTGAAACTGCTATCTATTGCTGTTTCGCACTTACTATCCATTGAAATATCATGTTATAATTCCCTTTTTCACAAATGTCTCTATTAACCGTCTTGTCGTACGTAATTTACAGAGTTTTTAAATCGAAGATGATGTTAAATGCGATTGGAGCTACAGATGCTGTTTTCTAGTTCTTAGTGAAGCAAAGTAAAGTTTTATAGTCTGCTTCAAAAAGGTGGTTTTATGTACTCTGTAGGTAGGGGAAAATTTTAACTCACTAAAAGAAACAAAATGAAACAATAAAATTAACTTCAATTATTTCAGATGTTTATTGAGCACATTTTCGTCTATATTTCATTCAAATCCGAGTTTATCAATCGATCTATACTACCAATCTAGCAGCGCCTGCTTTTAGTACCACATCATCTGGTTTAATTGCCAGGGACGAGATCGTAACCATTTTTTGCAAGCAGTCCCGTTACATCGTGTAAAGACATAAATCGCCAAGTCCTGTCTTGCCTTAACTAACAAACAAACGGACATTAAAACTCCGAAGCAACTTTCATAAGACGCCAAAATGCCAAAATACATAAATAAAGCCCACCATACATCTTCATGGCAAAAGAAAAAGCAACCCAACTTGAAGTGGTTAATTCGGGTCTGCGTTATCGTCCACTAGATCGGAGGATGATAAATTAAAGGAAAATGATAGATGCTCGCAGGAGCAGGTCGCGTGTTCGTTGTATGCTTCAAATGACAGACAACCCGGACTTACCTAAGGGCTGGTGGAGATGCGATTTACGGCATACCAACATCGGCCTGTAGACTATAGGGAATAGGATCGTCAACTTTGTATGCCCACACCGGAACAATTGCTGTTGTTGGAATTTCAAGCATTTGTGAAAGTGTCTCGCTGGGGTGCGGTTTCATTATTCAGAAATACGGAAACATAGTTATAAGATTCTGCGGGATTTCAGCAGTTTTATGTCACAGAGGATCAAATTCTTTTTGGAAGTGTAAGGAATTTGTTGGTGACGTTATGATGGTGTAAGGATATAGAGTTTAAGGCTCATGAAATGATTTGTTAAATACAGTACAGTGCAAAAGAAAACCTAAAAGAAAAAGAGTTTTGTTGAAGTGACTATCTTATCGAACTTGGCGAAAACTTTTTTATTTGTGAATTATTTTTTTTTTCTCTGCATGCGTACGTACATCGGCCAGTAGATTATCGAGAATAGGATCGTCAACTTCTTATGCCCATACCGGAACTATTGCTGTTGTAATTTCAAGCGTTAGTAGAAGTGGGGGTGTAGTTCCATTATGCAGAATTACAGAAACATATAAGGATCTGACAAAGTTCAGCTATGTTTAACGTCAAAAGAACTAAATTTTTTTTTTGAAAGTGCAAATAATTTGCTGCTGACTTAATGCCGGTGCAAGGATATAGGGTCTTGAAATGATTTGTTGAATACAGTAAAATATAAAATAAAAACTAAAAGGAAAGAGTTTAGTTGAAGTCACTATCTTATCGAACTAGAGGAAAACTAACTATTGAGCAATCACGAATTGCTAATTAACCTCACTTGACAGTAGTTGATGTTCCTTCGATTTTTCAGATTTCCATGACGACGAGAATAAGTTTAGCTCATTGTTCTTAATATTTATTCGGAGACTAATTTTCACCGTCATATTTACAAAATGTCTGCGGCTTTTTCAAGGCATAACTCAGGCAGATTTTACAATAAAAAGGTGTTTTTTTTCCGCTGTCTAAAATCAGGTTTCCGGTAAAAAATATGCAGCATAAGTTTAACATCGCAGGCAAAATAACTTTGCAATTTTGTAAAATTGTTGAATTAATAAATCAGAAAACATGGTAAACCATAACAAGCAAACAAATTACTTTCAAGCAAAAAAAGATTATAATATGAATACAGCAAAAATGAAAACTTAATGAGATCCATCGACATTTTAACTATATATAAAGATTGGCTTAAATCAGTTAATCTAAAAAATATAAAAACAAACAAACTAGCAGTTCAGCAACTTACACAAACATTTTCCAACCTTTCGTTCCTTAACCAAATTAACTGAATCAGGATACACGCTAAATAGAAACATTTATTTCCTATACTTTTAAGAGCATAACGAAAATTTTTTAAGAGTTCGTAATAGTGATTGAAAGCATTAAGGACTTGTTTCATTAATCATGAAAAAATCTTTTCGTCATATTTTTAACTTGAAATAATGTGTATGCAAGTTATCGGCATTAACTCACCAACGTTTTTCCTTTTTTAGTTTGTTTAAATGCTATCATTTTTATTTTTATAGTTGGACGAATAATTATCCGCTACTTTAAAAAATATTTTAACCATATAGGGCAATAAACTATTTTAACTAAGAGGATTTCTTTCTTGACATGACATCATAATTTTTGTTCCGTTTTTCAGATTTGTTTTACAATCGAATTCAGGAAACATTTTCATTAAGATTAAAAGTATTTTAACAGTATTATATGATGTATCATTTGAGATACTTGAAAGAGTAGAAATAACTTAAGCTTCATTTATTTATTTACTGTCCTTATCATTTCTATGATTTCGCACATTTTCTATTTATGGAATTAAGGAAATAATAGAGTTCCTTCTCTCTCTTGTTACAAGTATCATGATAACAGCTGCCATGAAATAAATGTTTTTTTTTCCCTGATCGACTCTATAACTGTTATTTTTATTCTTCCTTTTATTTAAATAAAATATAGAACTATTCTCTCTAATGAATAAAATGCATTTCGTTTTATTAAAATTTATCTTCATGAATGTTATAGAATTCACGTCCATATTTCTTTTTTCAATTAGTGGTTCATTTTTATCCCCTTTTTTTTTTTTTTTTGAGGAAATTAAGCTACTCAATATGCGTGTAATAGTCATAGTTTAACATAAGGTTACACGATTACTTATCGTAAGCATCTTTTTTTAGGAAATTTTTGTGTCTCTCTTTTGATTTCATCCACTTATTTGGGCGAAGGAAATTAAAAATAAATAAACTCTTTTAAATACTAAGAAAAACAATTTTAGTAATTTTTGAGATTTCGTTTTGAACCGAACATTACGTTTAATTACACATTTTTGAAACTACAAAACTTGTACTTTTTCCACTTGGAAAATGTACTAGCCGAAAACAATAATTTTATTCTAAGCACCGTTTTTTTTTTAAAAAATCAAATTACCTAACTGATAGGTCTGTAAATGTAACGCAAACAGTCTTGTCCCCCCCCCCCTCCATCCCAAATTATCAAATTCATTTTTGCGTTTTAGAGTTTTTAAAATTATTTTCGATAACATAACAATTCTCTTATTTTTTTTTTTCTTTTGCAAAACTAATAGTTTTTTAAAATTAAAAAGAAAAACTCACTTTCGAGTACCTGTCTCAATATAATACAATTACTTAATCAATAAATTTCACGTGTTTCAATGTCAAAAAAATAAAATCATTGATGTTTTGAATTTGCTTTGCTTTTGGAATCGGAGGAATTTCTCATCATTGCAATTCAAAAGAATAAGAAAAACAACGCTTGCCCAAACGTGCACTCTGGTTACGAGGGTTCTTTCTCTTTCGGTGATATATCACCACATCCAAGTACACCACCCTCCCTTCTTCTTCCATATTCCTCCACAAAATCCATTACAAAAAGCGCGCATCTCCCCTCTTCTTCCCCCTCTAGCGAGGATTTAAATGGGTTCCTGCTGACAGGTGTGTCAATCATACACTACACTGAAAACCATTACTTTTAAAGAGGAGTCTTTATAGGCTGCACTTATTCCAAATATGATTGGATTTCTTACGCTTTCTCCCCTCTGTTATTCTTCAAAGTAAAAAATGTATCTTCATCTTGCTGACATCTTAACACGAGGTACTGAAAAAAATTTTTTGGAAGAAAAGTGCTTCTGAAAAAGTGTCTTATGCATCGTAGATTCCTCTTAATTTTGGCCATGTTATGAAACGCAAAGCTGCAGATTTATTGTGTGTAGTGGCGCCTCCATTTTAAAGTTTTGGGAGGGCAGAAATTCTTAATTTGCCGAATGAAACACCAAATTTTGACGAAGGATGATAATTTTGTTGAATGGAAGTCCAAATTTTGACGAAGGATGATAATTTTTGTTGAATGGAAGTCCAAATTTTGCCAAATAATGACAATTTTGCCGAATTTTCAGACAAAATTTGCCGAATAAAGAAATATTTGGAAGGTCACAGTGACCTCATATTTTTCGTTATATTTTAAAATCATTATGAGCAGAAATCTTATTTTATGACCTCGCCAGAAGAATATATCACTGAGACTTATGGGTTTTTTTCCTAAATCGAATAAACCAAAATATTATGAAGTGGCACTGAGTCATCCGAAGTGGCTCAAAGAAACCCTGCAACTTTTGCTTTCCTCATTTAATATGTATGATATTGAGATTGAGAGCATAATTATATATTTGGCATTCTGGAATTAGGATTATTTTAGTTTGAATATCCTAAACCAATAATTTTAGCTATATACAATATATACAGGTGTAAAACAAAATAATAGGAACACCCAGTTAAAATCGAGTCTTTCTCCGACCCCCCAACAAACGACCGCCACGTGTTGCAACAGTTTGCCACCGAGTGGCACTGGTAGGGATGGTATCAAACAAGCATTTGGCAGTGTGAGTGTTGCATAGAAAAATTCTGTATTTAGCAAAATATGGTTAGGTCCGATCTCTCCGACGTGAAAAAAGAAATGATAATTGGAGCTAGTCTCTCTAGAGCGGCAGGGTCCAGACCAGCCAGTGTTTTGGATGCATTAAGAATTACTGTATCAAGGGTTATGACTGCCCATACAAATCTAAATAACGTCTTCTCCGAAGCACAACAGTGGGCAAAACTCAAAATTTAAGGATCGTTATAGACAAATGTTGAAGAAGAATGTTCCCCGAAAACACAAGACTACACTGTCTCAGATAATGTCCGAAGTGAACACAAGCCTTCAGACCCCCGTATCAATGCAATTTATTCAACGGGAGTAGCATGCTGTCCACATTCATGGCAGAGTACCTATTCCAAAACCGTTAGTTTTGAAGCAAAATGCTATGAAGAGGCTACAGTCGTTCAGAGACCACCTAAACTGGACACAACTGCAATGGGAACAACCCGTACGGTCTGACGAGTCATCATTTACACCAGGGCTGTCCAACTGCCAAGAGCCCACGGGCCAGAATTGCGGTCACTGATTACCTGCTGGGCCGCAGTTTAAAAAGTTGAAGAATAACCTCTTACCTCTTATACAATAACAACTAATAGTTGAATTATTAATTATAAAAGAATGAAACAGAAGGATTATAAAACAATTTGCTTACATTTTAATGTAAAAACTGAGGCCGATCCTCCTTCTTTACAAGGGCGGGAATGTCAACATCATTATAATCAACGGAAAAGAGCGGAAAGTTAACGAGAGCAAGCTCTCAATTTCTTTTTCGAAATCAACAAAGGCGGTAGAGTCAGTGAAGGGGGGGGGGGGGGGGGCTCTTTATTTTTAACCAATTGCAGGAAGGTTTTGCTTATCTGAAATGTTTCTCTCTTACCTCCCTGTCTCCCCTCGCCAATGCGAGGCAATACTATTTCTAGGAATTCGTTTGAACACCAATGTGCAGGGTAGGAAGCTTGATCTTGACTTGTAGATGTCCTGTACTTTTTTCTCCCAATACAATGAAAGGAGTAAAAGAGGGATCTAGAGAAAGTTTCGGGAACTCCGGCTTGACCACGAATGGTTATCTGGGATGCTTCTTGAAAACAGAAAATGTCGAAAAAGGTAATATGCTGAATAAGAAGTTAGCGGGCCACACAATATGTGCTGGCGGGTCACATGCGGCCCGCGGGCCGCCAGTTGGACAGCCCTGATTTACACTATTCCAGAGCACTGGACGTGAGTTCGTCCGGCGAACACCGTCAGAAGCACATCATATTGACAGCTTGTTTCCTACTGTGAAGCAGGAAGGGGTTCCGTGATGGGGTGTGGGAGCAATATCTTCCCGCAGATTTGGGTCTCTTGTTGACCTGAGGAGGAAAATCACAAGTGAACATAATCGAATCATTCTCGCCGATCATCTTCCCCCTACGCTTCAGACTCTTTTTCCGAGAGAATGTCTGGTGTTTCAAGATGACAACGCACCACTACGTTAATAGAGAGAGTTCCACATGAGCAAGACGATGACGTGGAACATCTAACGCGATGTCCCCAGTCGCCTAATTTAAGCTTCATTGACTCTTTGTGGGTTTTTTTTAGAGAACGAAGTCCGTGCGCGGTTTCCTTCTCCACTCACTCTATCAGAACTCAAGGCGGTCTTGAACGAGGAATGTGGGTACGAATTCTAATGAAATATATTCACGAATTTAATTTGTCAGTCCCACGTCGAATACAAAGTGTCATTCGGGCAAAGGGAGGCCCAAACCCTTATTAGTGAAGGATTTTAATTTTTTCACAGGTGTTCCTATTATTTTGACCTCTATATATATATATATATATATATATATATATATATATATATATATATATATATATATATATATATATATATATACACACACATATATATATATATATATATATATATATATATATATATATATATATATACACACACACACACATATATATATATATATATATATATATATATATATCGACCCGTGCGGAACTCCGCACTGTTCTTCGAATCGTTTCATAAGGCATTTCGCTCTTTAAAAATTTCAAAGAACATTATGCAGAAGAAGAACAGAAAAAAGTAAACGGAAAACTTAGTACGTTTTTTAAGTGTAATTTTTCGCACGTGGACAAAATGTTTTTTTTTTTCAGCCGAAAGCAGAGGAGTAGAAAATGATTTCTTACTAATAAAGTTGATAATAATTTTAATGTTTTATATCGTATTCGAATAAATAATTCACGATTTACTTCGTGAAACTCGTAGTTGCAATTTGGTGTATTATTTTTCCATTTGTACAAAAGGTCGAACACTGCTATTAGAAAAATCAATATTTCAGCATACAATGAAAATGTTTTTCTGCACAAAAAGGATTCCCTTTAGGTAAATCTAATACTTTTTTATGCTTACATTATGCTTAGTGATCTGGACGGAGTCAAAGCTTTTAAAAAAAGGATGAACACCCTTCCATTAACAGTCAACTTATCTGAATGATAACTGCAGCCTGCATAAAGGATTCGAAACACCAAGTAGCATTCCCATTGCATTTATTTTATTACGTGTGTTATCTGTTGTATGTTATGAGTACATGTAATGCGTAATATTAATGTAAATTTTCTATTATGTCGGACAGTCCAAGCTTGCCCGAAGTTCAGTTAGTTTATAGCCGAACGCTCTACCAAAAAAACTTATCAATTTATCCGAACAGCTAAGTCTAGTGCTTTTAAACTTTATGGAAAAAAAAGGATTAATTTAAATTTTTTTTTCTTGCCGAAAGCGACGCAAAAAATTGGGATATTGTATTAGAACTTTGCTTTAAAACAATTCGCATAAGAACTACAGGTTGCATCAAGGTTTTTTTCAACAGCAAGGGGCGTTTCCGAAAACTTGATTTTTAGACCGTAAGTCTATTTTTCGTCATTATCCGGCCTGATAAGTTTTAAAATAGGGGGGAGGGAATTTATTAAAAAGATAAGAAAGATCTAGCATACTGACTGAAAAATAATCCACAAAAATAATATATAAGATAAGATATTGAAGAGAAGTGTTTTCATTTTTGAAAATTTTTACAATTCGTTATCGCAGGCTTCTTGAACAGTAATGGCTTAGATGACAGCACGTGTTCATCATTTAACAGCACAGTTAAAATACAAAATAATTTGAACTAAGTTCTTTTTTAAGCGTAGCTTTTCGAATGTAGTAAAAATGTGACAGGCTATTTGTTTTTTTGCAAAAAGAAGAAAAAATATATATTTTACCCTTCAAATTGAGGTAATAATTTTTTTATTTGTACAAAGAGTTAAAAAAACTCATTAGAAGAATCTGTATTTCAATGTACAATTTATTATTTTTTTTATGAACAAAAAACAATTCCATTGTAGTTTGAAATCTTAAACCTGATACTTATATTTTCGCTTACATTATGCGTTAATTTTCTTACCGCAGCCAAAGCTTTAAAAAAAATTACAATTAAAAATCAATTTAACTCCATGTTGCATCAAGTTTTCATAACAGCAAGGAGCGTTTAAATCTTATCAATTCCCTCACATTTGTTATTCATTTTTATTAAGTGGTTATGTAATGCGCGATGTTTCTCTAATTTTTGATGCAGACTGTCCGGACATGTGCCCGAACACTCATTCTCCTGGTTACCAGTCGAACGCTCTGCCGATCGAGCCATTCAGTTCTGTCGGTCACAATGCAAGTTAAAGTTATAAATTTAACCAAAAACCTCATTCTAGTTCTTTAAAACAGGTTTTTCTGACAGAAAAAATCGTGCGTCTATTTTTCGTCAGTAGCCTGCACGATAAGCTTTAAATTAAGGTGTAAATCAAAGAAATCGATCAAGAATTGAGGAAGATCTCGCGTAGAAACAAAAAACAGGCTACAGAAATAATATATAAGGATAAATATACATATTGTAAATATTATTTAAATTGTATGTGAATCGTTTAATAACCCGCTCAAGAGCAGTACTTGAGCCACGAACCCCGATGTACAAAATTAAATAATATAAGCAGAGTCGCATCGAACTAAAATTTTCGGGACCAGGAATATTCTAATTTTACCGAATGATTAGTAAAAAAAAAAAAAAAAAATTTTAATCTTTAAATGTTGCAATATTATCTCCAAATTTTCCGAATCGTCAGCAAAATTTGCCGAATAGGGATTTTTTTTTTTTTTTTTTGGAGGATCGATGTGACCTCCCATTGGGGAGCCTCTGCATGTGAAACGTCATCCTTTCTTCATACGCTTGATAGTTTGAACTTCGGAAACGCTTTTTTGCGCGTTTTTGTGTCAAGGAACTTTTTGCTTCTTTTAAGGGGGAGGGGGCGGCATATTTCAAATCTGACTTGGGGCGGCATTGAGCTAAATTCGGCCCTGCCTATATGATCGAAAGAACTCCAATTTACCCTATGAAGGATTTTGAAAAAATATAATGTTTTCTTGCACTTTGTATGAAATAAATAATAGTCAGGACATTTGAAACAGAAAGAAAGCAATATTTGCATTATGCAATTTAATCAACGTAAGCCCGTAACATATGAGTGCAATGAGCAGCAATATAAATACAATAAACTAGTCGACCCGTGCGGAACTCCGCACTGTACTTCTAATCGTTTCATAAGGCATTTCGCTCTTTAAAAAATTTCAAAGAAAGAATATTATGAAGAAAAACCGAAAAAAGTAAACGGAAAAAAGTAAGCGCACAAGAGAAGGCATGTAATTTGAAGACATCAGTAACAAAACCTCGTTAAATACAACGTTGTGATAATTTGATCATCGCTCCCCTTTTGGTTGTACGTATTTTCAATGCAAATATAAATATCATTAAAAGTGTGGCTGAGTAGTGACTCGTGAAAAAGCAATAATTGTGTATGTGAAAAAACAGGTTGTGGCAAATACAGTCCTGCCCATGTGAGCATCTGACGGGAAAAAAAAGAAACATTAAAGAGATATTTAGTGGCACGGATTCGAACTGGCGCCATTCTGATTAACAGTACGACGCTCCAACAAACCTAGCAACTGTGCCTTCCTTTTCGAATGCTATTCATTGAAGGAATGCGTAATAAAACAAAGTAAAAAAGTTTTTCGCCGAAAAAAATATAATAAGATTATGCGTCTATGTTTTTCATTAGCCAGCATGATACGATTTAAAATTATTCGTAAAACATGGAATTTGATTGAAGAATGAGGAAGATTCCACGTAGCGATTGAAACAAACATTCTAGAGAAGTAATAAATTCGGTTGAAAAAATAAGTGTTTTTATTTTTGAATATTCAACAATTTCCCATAGCAGGCTTCTTTAACCTGTACGGCTTAAAAGCCCGCACTTGTTTTTCTTTTAATCGAACACTTAAAATTCAAAATCAAAACCAGTTGAACCGAGTCCGTTTTTCAAGTGTAATTTTTCGAACGTAGACAAAATATTTTCTTTTTTTTTTTTTTTTTTTGAGCCGAAAGCAGAGGAGTAGAAAATGATTGCTTACTAATGAAGTTGATAATAATTTTAATGTTTTATATCGTATTCGAATAAAAAATTAAATGTTTACTGGGTGAAACTTGTAGTTTCAATTTGGCGTAGTATTTTTTCATTTGTACAAAAGTTTGAACACTGCTATTAGAAAAATCTGCATTTCAGCATACAATGAAAATGTTTTTCTGCACAAAAAGGATTCCCTTGAGGTTTATCTAATACTTTTTTTTATGCTTACATTATGCTCAGTGGTCTGGACGGAGTCAAAGCTTAAAAAAAAAATGGAAGAACACCCTTCGATTAGCAGTCAACTTATCTGAATAATAACTGTAGCCTGCATAAAGGAGTCGAAACACCAAATGCATTCCCACTGCATTTATTTTAATACGTGTGATCTGTTGTATGTTATGAGTACATGTAATGTGTAATATTACTGTAAATTTGCTATTATGTCGGACAGCCCGAACTGGCCCGACAGTTTATAGCCGAACGCTCTACCGAAAAAAGAAAAAAAAAAAAAACCCACAGGTAAATTTTTTTTTTCTTGCCGAGAAGTGTTTTTATTTTTGAAAATTTTTACAATTTGTTATCGCAGGCTGTTTGAACCGTTATGACTTAGATGGCAGCACGTGTTCTTCATTTAACAGCACGGTTAAAATACAAAATAATTTGAACTAAGTTCTTTTTTAAGCGTAGCTTTTCAAATATAGTAAAAATGTGATACGCTATTTGTTTTTTTGCAAAAAGAAAAAATATATATATATTACCCTTAAATTGAGGTAGTATTTTTTTATTTGTACAAAGAGTCAAAAACTCATTAGAAGAATCTATATTTCAACATACGATTTATTATACTTTACTGAACAAAAAACAATTCCAATGTAGTCTGAAATGTTAAACCTGATACTTATATTTTCGCTTACATTATGCTTTAATTTTCTTCCCGGAGCCAAAGCTTAAAAAAAGAAAAAAAAAGTTACAATTGAGTACCAATTTAGCTCCGTGTTGCATCAAGTTTTCATAACAGCTAGGAGCGTTTCTACCTCATGTATTCCCTCATATTTGTTATTCATTGTTCATGTAATACGCGATATTTTCCTACTTTTTTGATGCAGATTGTCCGGACGTTGGCCCTGAACACGCATTCTCCTGGTTACCAGTCGAACGCTCTGTCGATCAAGCTATTCAGCTCTGTCGGTAACAGTGCAGGTTAAAGTTATAAATTTAGCCGAAAACCTCATTCTGGTTCTTTAAAACAGGTTTTTTTTGCCCGAAAAAACGATTTTTAGACCGTGGGTCTATTTTACGTCAGTAGCCTGCACGATAAGCTTTAAAATAAGTTGTAAATCAAAGAAATCGATCAAGAATTGAGGAAAATCTCGCGTAGAAACCAAAAACAGGCTACAGAAATAATATATAAGGATGAAAAAAAAATCAAACTTGCGGAATGTATTGAATATAATTAAAAAAAGCAACATTGCAATCTATAAAGTTAATAAAACTAAAATTTTGAATATATAGATTGTTGAATGTAATTATGACAATTAAAAAATGATTTTAAAAAAAGTTTTAAAATGATTTCAAACATAAGTTTCTGACTATATGAAAATACTTTAAGTCTTTTTATTTCCTGTAACTATTCCATAACGCTAAGTTAATGACCAACAGTTTAGTTCTTAAAAATAATAATAAAATAATAATAATAATAATTCTTACTAAATCTTATAATAATAATAATAATATTTAAAAATTGATTATGGGAAATAATAATTAAAAATGTTCACACATTTTTTAAAAACTTATAATATCCTACAGCAGCGTTTTTCAACCTTTTTTGATCAACGGACCGGCAAGAGCTTTTGAAAAAAAATCGCGAACCGGTGATTTTTTTTTGCCTCTTCTTTTTCTTTCTTTCTCCCCCCCCCCCATTTTTGCAACAAAAGAAAAGGGGGAAAACCCTTGCATTTGAGGACCGTTAAAAAATAGATTTTTTTTAACGGACCGGTGAGGTTTTTCTAAATTTTTCTATCGTTTTTCTTTTTCTTTTTTTTTTTTTTTTTCACAAAAAAAAAAAAAAAAAAGCTCGGGGACCGTGAAACATTTGAAAAAGTTTCACAAACGTTTTGGATTTTTTTTTTTTCTTTTTTACAAAATATTAAACGAATTAATAAATATATAAATTAAACTATTCTGGGTGTTGAAGAAGTTACAAGAAAGATTTAAATGATAAGACTAAGATAAGTAATTATTGTAATAACCATACATAAATAATAAGAATTGTTGAAAATGCGAATAAAACTACGAAAATTAATCACAAAATTCACATTAACGATGGCGTATAGGATATTTTTTTTATCGTGTCATTTTTTTTTTTTTTTTTTTTTTTTTACTGGCGAGAAAAAATTTCTGCGGGCTGGGGAAGGGCCACCGGTTGAGAAACGCTGTCCTACAGTTACATGGACAGGATTTGAGAAATGTTCACATCTGCCCCAGATGTTGTTTTCACAAGTGCTCTTTATCGTTCTTAAGACTAACTTGCAAAAATTAAGAATCATGTATTTATTATTTCTCAAAGGTGTTCTTTTTTAAATTTTTTTTTGTTAGAAACACCATTACTTCCTTAATACCTCACAAAACTTCATAACTGAGAGGCATCATTTTAAATAATTTTTTTCACCGCTTATGGATAAACACACAATTCATTTTAGATGTTTTGTTCAAAAAAAAGAAAAGAAAAGAAAAGAAAAAAAAAACGACTTGACTGGTTTCATTGGTTAGAGCATCTTGCTAATCATGCGAAGGTGGTGAGTTTTAATACTTATTTGGTTCCATTGGTTAGGGCATCGTGCTAATCATGCGAAAGTGGTGAGTTCTAATCCTTATTTATGGGTCAAAAATGTCGTTTTGCTGACTTGTGTGCTTCAGCAGAATTCTGATCCAAATTTCCATAAATATATGTTCGTAACTCATTGCAGGATTATGAACTACAGTTACGTTGCTGTTAAAATCAGGAAACAAAACATTAGTTTTAGCATGGAAAATCGCAGTATAACTTAAAAAAACAACAACAACATATTTTTAAAAAGGAGGCATCAATTTCATTTATTTTGTTACTTTTTTATTGCATAGCATGTCGAGATGGTATCTCGCAGTATTTTAAATATATTATTTCTGAAGCCTCCCCCCCCCCCGTTCTTTTTTTTTTTTTTTTTTGTAGGTAAGCCTAAGTAAGCTATCATTTAGGAGGTTTTTTTTCACCGCTATCAGTGAAAAATAAACATACTAATCACTTTTTGATTGTTATTTCAAAAATTAGAAAAACCGAGTTTTTGAATTCCTGCTGTTGAGCGCGAATGCTCCGTAAGGATCAGCTAGGTCTTAATTTAATGAAAAAATTTAGACAAGATCATAAATTTACCTGAATATCCATACAATAGTTTGCAATAATCTCAAATTTGAAATGTGTTTTTACATGAACAAGACAGGGATAAAATATATAGAACACCTGCTAAAGCAAATAAGTTGTCTCTTCAGAAACACAAAATGATGCATTGCTTTAAAAGTTTTGCCGCAAGATAGATCTTATAATGCCATCACTTGAGAATGTTTCAAGATATTTTGCTTCAAGTTATCTTAGTAACCATACCGCATACCATGTGCCCCCCTTTTTAAATATTTCTTTTTGACATTTTATCGTTTCCCTCTTCCAACTAATATCGTGTTACTCAATTTTTGCTCAAACTTGAAAATGCACTGCAAACTTACGGTACAAATCGGAAACACGTTAGGAATGCTCTAATTTAGAAAATCGTTCCAGTTGCCTGAATTTGCACTAAAATGTGACCCCTAATGCGTTCTGCCATAAAGAAATTGTACTAAAATGTGCTCCGAATGTGTCCTGCACAGAATATTTATTAAATTTAAACTTGAGAGCACATTTGAGAACAGATTGGGAGAGTTCTTGAAACCAATTGAGAGCACATTTGAGCACACTTTTGAAATCCTTAGAGCAGGAATTAGTAAGTGGAGGGAGAAAGTTCAATCATTGGCTTGGCAAAAGCTGAGGCAAAGACGCCAAGTCGTGTGACTCAACAACGACGAATGGCTGACATGTTTTGCGTGAAACTAGCGAAAGAAACCTGCTTGGCTTTAAGTTCCTTCTTCCAATGCTTTGTTTTAAGTTCTATCACGTGACGTGGGATCTTTGTTCCACGAATGAAAACCTTCACTCCCTCCATTTCATCTCTTCTCAATGGTGGAATCATCGCTTTCTTCCGTACAAATATAATTTCAACAGCTTTCTTTAACAACCAGTCACAATATAAACTTTCAATACGACAATAATAAAAATGTTGAAACAAATCGTTGTCGGTCGGTCTCATGAAATGAATGCCGTTATAAGGAATGGTCTTCATTGGTCCAAGATCATTCATTACCCAGCGATGGATGACAGCCGTCCCGCGAAAAACTATTGGTATAATCAAAATAGTTTTCCGCAAGTACTGTAAATAGTGTCGTAAAAAGTGTGCAACAAAGTTGTAAAAGAAGGACCATGTGTCAGTGTTCAAAAAATGCTCTCAAATGTGTTCCTTAAAGTGTAAAATCAATTGTGCTGAACCAAATAAGAGCTCTCAAAATGTGTTTTGAAATGTGTTTCAAAGTGTCTTAAAACGAGGAACAAGTGTACGGGCTCAAAAAGTGTCTGTGGCAGTCTAATTAATATCAAAAACGGCTAGGCGAGGAAAAATTCTGTGTGAGCGAAATGCACGTTAGACCATAATTTCTATCATTAAAATGGTTTCTATGATTACTTTACTAGCTAGGTTTCCCCTAAATATTTGCTAAATAATAAACAAATAAACTATAAATAAATGAAAAATAAGTAAATGAATAAATAATTTAAGTCATATAAATAAACAAATAAATAAAAATAATTTATATAAGTAAATAATATATTAATAAAAGCAACACTAATAAGTACAAAGCAATGACTTAACATGTAGAATTTCAAGAAAAACTCTTATATCGTAACCCAAATATCTTATGTGTATTATACTATATTAATAAACCATTTTTAAGCAACAAGGTTAACGTTAATACTTCATTTCAGTGATAAAGAAAGACTTTTATCAATTGAACATATCACGCAGAGAAAACTGTCTTCAGCGAAATCTCTATGACAGTTTTCGATGTACGAAAAAATCTTGAATGGCTTTATTGGTATGAACAAATAAATCCACCCTTTCAACAAGCGGAAGATTTTATTTCCGCTTCAGATTTGCTTTCACCGCGTCCCGTTTGAACTGTCATTCGGAAATCGATACAAAACCAAACTGTGTCTACATTCAGGAAATACAGATAATAATACTGAATATGTTGAGGAAATATTTTTAAAGGGACACTTTAAAATGACAAAATTTAAATAGGGTGATTGGCCAGTAATTGACCATTTAGTGGAAGTTTCTACAAGCTCTACTTAATTGCACAGGATAAAAAATGAAAATTTTATCTAAGTGTCAATAAAACTGTTAGGATTGATGAATGTTAGCCTTTTTTTTCTGTTTCCGTAACTATTTTCATATTATTTTCAATAGTAGTTAAAGAGAGAGATTTCGCCAGTAATTGACCACTCACCTCCAGTAGTTGACCTGTGTCCGCCAGGAGTTCACCACTTTTTCAAACACAGTAAAAATTAAAATCTTTTTTATTGAAACTCGACTGTATGTATGTCTGTATGTAATGTTCATCTAACTGTCTCCTCCGATTGTCTCTCGTGTGAATGACGTCTACATTCAGTTAATCATTGCCGAAAGATTCTTTTTTTTTTTTTTTTTTTTTGGAAAATTTGACAGGTCGCGTATAATCAGGAGTAAACAATTTCCATAATGTTACCAGAATCAATGGAGGTAACGTTGTACAAATTTGGGAGAAAGTAGTATATTATAAAAAGTAAAATTGCTGGAGGAACATTGCACTATGGTTTGTGTAAAGTCACTCCTGCAGTCAAAATTACTTTAAAAATTCAGGTAGATTTCAAAGCGCATGCGTAAAGATTAGCATCGACGCAGAGCTCGTAAGCTCTCATTATATCGAAAAGAAGGCCAGCCTTCGTGGCCGAGCGGTAAAAAACTCTTGCTTTGCGAGCTGTCTGTGGCGCTGTGGGTTCGATAACACTTAGTGTGGTATTTCCTCCATTAGTGCTGTAAAAATGTCTTGTTTGTATATTATTATATAATTCGAATTATTGTAAAGTTGATTGGTGTTTATTGGTTGTGAAAGGCATGAACTTAATAAATAAACGATTAACGGCAAAACTGTAAAGAAGACAAAAAACAAGGGGTTTCTAACATGAAAATTGCTCTTTTATTCTACTGTTGTAACGAAATTTTAATTATTGTAACCTACTAATTTATTTTTATATTTTCACTTAAGATCATGTAGAAAGAAATTGTTACTCCATCATGTATTATCTTTGGATAATTTTAACCATCGAATAGTTAACTTGAAGTATAAGTCCATTTACCTTTACAAATGAGTACCGATTCAAGAAAGTCCGATGAAAGCTTAATTTTGCTAAATGTGTAACCTTTCCAACAACACCATTTCTCTGTAAGCAAAAACAAATTTCTGATGTAACCTTACAAAGAAATTCGTGAAACGTTATGCTATAGTTACATTACCATGGTCTTATCTTTCACAAGAGACGCGTAACTTTACACCAGTTAAGTTTCAAAAAGCTTTAGTCAAAGCTGTTTAAGGAGTCAGCTAAGCTGCCGCTGATTTTTATGGAGTAAGTTTGTTCAAAATACTTTACAGCGTCGGAATCCTCTTTCTGTAGTTTTCAAAAAAGTTTCTAAGTATTTCGGAATCATCTTACTCTAATTTCCAGAAACGTTTCCGAGTATTTCGGAAACCACTTTCTGTAATTTTCAAAAACGTTTCTGAATATATTGTGCAGCTGTGATTCATGAAATTTTATAGAAACGTTTATGGATAAAATAATTTTAATAAATTGACGGAATCCTCTCTAATTTTCAAAAAAGGTTTCAAACACTTCGGAATCTTTTCCCAGTGTTTTTTTTTTTTTTTTTTAATTTTTAATCTGAACTATAGTGTTGTGATTTTTAGCACGCATACGTACACACAACACATAACTGTACGATTTTTAATTGCTTCCTTCACATCTAACAGGAACAAAGCTATTAATCATAAAATCATTCGTGGTTTCTTTCTTTCTTTCTTTTTTTTTTTTGCTTTTTATGTAACATCCTGTACGATTTTGATTTGCAATGCCAGATCAATTTAATGGTTGATTCAGAAAGAATCAATTGAAATTAATATAGTTATTATATACTAGTTACGCTTTACTCAATAAGCGTTTATAGTATAATTCGCAACGAGTAGTTATTGAAATGCTAATGACAGATAGCTTAACAGCATAATATATGCACAGATGCACAAAGAGTGGTTACACTTCTCGTGGAAAATAAAGCATAAGATTGCTTACTGAAGACATTGGGGAGTGGCCGTAAAAAATCTGTCCGTCGAATATGACCTTCTCCGTGCTACATTAAAGGAATAATTTCTAATAAATTTTCTCAGAAGCAGTAAGAAAATAAGAGAGAAAATCCGAAAATATTGTAATAGAAAAGCTAATATTTTTACTGTGCTTTAACTTTAGTTGTTTCCTAATTTCTTATATACTAAGAAGCTAAATCCCAAACATTGAATAATGTTTCAAAAGTAAAATCCAGTTGTAAGTTCGAATTTCAGCACTGGAAAAAAGGGCAATTTTCAATTTATTTTAGTTGAATTATGAAACAAGGGGTACAAAGAAAATCAAACCAAATAAAACTTGCATATCAGCACTACAATGTCTATTAATTTGATGATATTAGAGTTAAAAAAATTATCAATCTTAAGTTTTATTGAAGGGTTGAAATTTCACTTAGCTTCAAATCAAGTTTCTTGTAATAGAAAATGTATAATTGATGCATGGGACAATATTTTGGATTAATTTATACAATCAAGTAGTAAAACAGGTACACTACTACTCAAAAAAGTTGTTCTAATAAAGCTTTGGTGAAATAAATGTCAAAAAGTAAGCCAAAAATAAAAAATAAATCTATCACTTTAATTAACGTGTAATAAATACATTTTTTTTTTAAAGTAATGCTCTCGCTTACGCTTATAGTAAAAATTGGAGTTCATAAACAAAAAATAAATAAATAAATAAATAAATAAAGATTTTTTGAAAGATACAAACATAAATCTATTTGTTGCCGAAATTCATGCAAATGTAATTAATTAAAAGCGTGGGAAGTTTATTGCTAATATCATTATTTGTTAGAGATGTATCAACATTTAAAAAATATTGAAACACTAGATTTATCACCACAATCACAGTAGATGCAAATGTTTTCATTTTGTTTTAGGGCACTGGGTGTACTTTCCAAAAATGAGATTGTTGGAAATTACTTATTTCTCAGCTTTTCAGAACATTAGCATGCTTTTTTTTTTCTTTTTTTTAAATCGTAATTGCACTGTTTACAAGAGAATGAAAACACTAAACCTTACAGATGAATTATTAAATTTGTCAATTTGCTTATTAAAATATTCAATTCTTAATTTTTGATGCATAAATGGTAAAGTAAATATATTTAATAAATTATGGGATTAACACACAAAAACAACATACACAATGACACTTATTTTGAGTTTCTTGTGTTCTTCAACTCGGAAACTTAAAAGAATAAACTAGACACACAAGCACTCAAAATATGTGAATGTATAATGTAATTTTTTTTTAAATATGAGCAGTGCATTACACAAAAATTACACCTATGAAAATTTTGTAAAGGAATTTACCTACTCATTTAAGGAAACGTTTTCGTCGCTATAAGCACTAGAAAGTTCATTCTTATGACAGAATAAAATCCTGCCAATAAAAATAAGCCATCTAGTTCAAAAATCAAATGGAAAATAGTGAATTACACATGTTATATTCTTAGGCGCGGCGTCCATTCATCGACTTAGTTGTTCAAGGGAAAGTTTCAGTTTGCATTTGTTCCGCGCGCATGCGTCAAGAAGTTATGCTTTGTCTTTCGAAAACTTGAAAGTTTTACATAGCTTTAATCTGATAACGATAAATTAGCATAATACAATAAGACTTAAAAGTTATCTTACACCTAACTGAATTCGTGGGATAAACGAAAATTCTCCCCATTGGTGCGGTTACTTTTGCCGTACATATTGCGCATGCGTTAACACTTCTTTGAAAAAAATAATAAGCTTTCCAACTATATGAGCTGTTCACGGGAGGAATCTTTTTTTGGTCCACAAACATTTCCGAAGGATCAAAAAAGGTTTCCGATTTTTTTTACAGTGTACCTATTTCTTTTCAAATGATTGCTGACTTATTTTACACCCCCTCCCCCACCCCAATTGTTGTTCTTTTCACTTCAATTATTTTTTTCTATTTTCATTGCTAATGACTTCGGTTAAAGCTCTGCATGTACAGACTACCTCTGACAATTGCTGCTTATCTCACCTCTAATAATGGTTGCTTTCCAGTCTCATTATTGCCTATTTCCCCTGAAAACGATAATTGCTTATTTTCATTACTGTTTGTATCCTTTAGAACGATGATGCCCATTTTCATTACCAAAAGTTTCTTCCCAAATGATTGCTTTCTATTTTTTACTGCTGCCACGTTTTTGTGGTGTAAATTTACAGATTAGAAGAAAAAAGTTTAAATATTTGTCTCCTAAAAGCAATGGAGATGCTTCTTGGAATTTTCTGTGTCCCAGAGGCCGGTCATTACCTATATGTTAAGCTCAAATATCAAAGGTTTGATACTTTCATCTAAGGTACTTTACTTAATAAGGTGAAACGCAATGTATTCGGATCCCAAGAATTAGATCAAACGTCTCAAGAGTTCGAAAACACAAATGCAAACTATTTACCGGATGCGTTATTTCGGCATCAGGGTGTGCATCTGCACATACGTATGCATATAAGAACATTCCGAACTTCCTTTTTTATTCGACCACCTCCCCCCTCCCCCCACACACAAACGATTGTTCTTAGATGGAGAGCTCCATCACTTTTGCGAAAGCCCCCTCCCAGTCTCTTCCGCTTATCCAGAAAGGCTGACGTTATCCCTATAATAAAGTTTCCAGTGAGCATATGGCGCTGGGCAGACGGCATCTAATGATCTGCCACGGAGAAGATAATTTAGGCAGGCACAAAAATCAATTTAGCTCGCCCCCACCCCACATATATCCCTTTCCACTTTCACCCACTCGGACGCCCCGTGGTGCCCCCTCGCGCCACGGCTCTACCAATGAGAAGGGCTGTGCACAGCGCCTCATAGCGGGAGGTGGTGTTTTTAAGAGAAGTGTGTGGCAACAATCCCCCCGGCCTTCACACACCTTCCATTTGTTAGCAAAGCATGGAAGCCCGAACTATGAAAACCAAAGCTATGTAAATGACATGTGCCCCGCCCTTATTCAGTCCCGCCGAACATTATTTCTGATTTATTTCTGTAATAACTGGAGAGATAAGATATCCCCCTCCCCGTATAAAGCCTTTAGAACAATGAATAATGCTTCGTGCAGAATAATGTTCGAAACTCCTTTTCACTACTTGCCTGACTTTTTTATATTTTTTCTTCACATGTATAAAAACTGAGTTCGCTATCGGCATAACTGCAGGATTTTAATAACACACATTTTAAATCTTGTTAGTAGCATTTAATCAACTACAAGGCAATTCAAATCTTTAACGTAAAAAATATTTTTTTATACATCATTTGTTCATCAAAATAAAGATGCTAGCTTTAAAATGAAAAGATATGAAACATTTTTATGCGCTCCATATGTTTTTAAGTGTTCGGGAAACATTAAAGCTGATTATTATTTGCCAAGTAATGAGTCGCATTAAGTTCAAAGAAATGATTAGTGCATTGTAAACAAATTCAATATCTTTATAATTTAAGATATTTCGCAATATACGCAAGAATTCAAAGGAGAGAATTATGTCCTGTTCGTAGTTCAAAAAAAATATGTATCCATTATTTTTCTTTTTTATCCTTGAAGATGACGGGAGATTCAAATAAATTAGAAGTAAGAAAAATTGTCTATTATAGATTTATTAATAAATTGATAACTACGTTTCAGTTAGAAAGAACGGTACAAAGCTTTACCTCCCACTTCAGGGTCCCCCATACCTACCACTTTTTGTGATTTTACCGGTGGATGGGACCCTAAAGACAGTAGTGATTTTTTGATCCGGACCAGAAGTCGAGCTTTCCCTGATCCAGCAGCCCCAGAGGTATTGATTCACTTGCAGGACTTTATGACTACGACATATTTAACGTACCCCAATCTCTGTTAACGACCAGGGAGGACCTTCGAGCCGGCTGGAATCGAACCCGGCACCCTTCTGTTACGAGTCCGACGTCCTACCGATCAGTCAACCAAGGCCTCTTACAAAGCTTTACTCAGAGCAAAATGTAACCCGAATTCGAAATAATAGTCTACTTTTCACTTTTGCGAAAAAAGTTAAATCTGAAAAAATATAAGTGCAACGTAGGTATTTACATATTATTTATTATTTTAGTACATAACATTTCATATATATTTAATTTAAAACAATCTTAAACGGAATAATCCAAAAGTTTAAAGGGATGGTGGTTTGCATTGAATCTAAAAACAAGAAGATTAAAACTACACACACACTCACAAAAAAAGAAAAAAATATTTTCAAACGAAACAATATCAATGCTTTATCGCGTCGCAGCTCTAAATCTTTCAGACATGGATTCCATCAGTTGTTTACACATTCATCGCTACTGATACTGTTACTCAGAACAGAAATTAGTTCCATTTTGTTGATGGAAGCTAAGTAGATCTTAAACCTTTTTCTTTAGATTGATGATGCCACAAATTCTCGATTGTATTGAGATCTGGAGAAATGCTAGCTTAGTTTAATACCGAGAGAAATCCTTCTTCCAATTTTTCATACACAGGTTGATTTAAAGATGAAACACGAAACGGAATCTTCCTGAAAGATATATGTGTCACTACTGCGCCTCAGAAAAGAGTATCATGCAGTAACCCAGTAAACCTTGATAAATTGCGGAATCAACACATTGTTTCAAGATATACATTTGCCCAGTTCCAACAGCTTTCATGCTACCACATTAAGGTTGGGCGATATACTGATATACCGTCATATATCGATACACCGGGCTGCTATAAAATGAGCATTAGGGTGTGTCTTATAATGCACTTTTTAAAAAAGTTTTGAATTTCTTATGGGGCACCCCTTTAATTGCTTCCTTTTGATGAAAAAATACACACATAAAAGTTTCATAGAATTTGAACATAATTTAGGGGGTGCTACCAGTGATTAAAATCACATTCATTGTGAAAAAATGGTGTAAAAATCAACTCCCCAATATATCTTGTCACATTTTTAATCAACATGAAATTAGATTGGTTGGGTTTAATATAGCACAAATATCTATTTCATATATATACAAGAAAACAATAAGCGTTTCATGGTTGTCATTTTATGTAATAATGTCAGAAAAGCATCCGAAAGTTCGGTAATGCCATTCATATCATAGGTTTACACTTTCGGTCTTTTACATTCAGGAATATTGTAATTTTTCTCTTTGTTACTTCCATGTGACAATACAAACTTTTCACTGATTGCTACTTACTATGCAGACTAAATAAATAAATTTAAAAAAAATAAAAAGAGAGAGAGTTGACAAATTTTGCAGCAGTGGTAGCACCCTCTAAATATTATTCAATTTTTATTTTTCAGATATGAGATTTTTTTTTCGTCCAAAGGAACAAAATGAGAGGGTGCCTCATGAAAAAATAACACCTTTAAAAATAAGACGCACCCTAATGAGCATCTCATTTGAAGCTGTCTGTAGCTAAAAGGAATGAACCGAAGGAAGCAAAAAATGGTTCACTTCTTCTTCTTCTTCGTGGGTTTAATACCCATAACATAAAATGATGAGGGCTGCGTACGTAGCGCTTTGCCTCCATTACATATAATAGTAAAATTTCATAACATTTAGTGATAAACGGAAACACTTTTATATGTTAATGCATTTATATATAATTTTTTTCCCTTTAAAATGGTTCACTTATTAATCAGCAATAGGGAAGAAGAATGGAATAATAATAAAAAAATAGTCCCAACAATCACCAGCAGGGGGCGCTTTTGAGCGTATAATGAGTAATGCAAACACAGAGAATTAAAATCTAAAACTGGGATGGCTGCATACCGAATTCATTGAAAAATGTGAAAGATAGATATTAGACTTGCTCATGGCGCTAAGGTCATGTTCAGATTCCCCATGCCCGGTCCATTCAGCTGGAGGACACAATCAAGGCTGTGTGCAACGTGCTCAACAGCGGAATGTAATACATCAGGAGTGACATTTTGCACACATTTGTTATGATTTCTTTTTGGTCATTGAGGATTACGATACCTTCACACGGAATACTTTAAGTATCCTCAAAGTCAAAAACCACATAGCGTCAGATTAGGGTATCGAGGAGAACATAGTCCGGTCATGTCATATGAAAATAACGGCTTATTACTCATAATTGGTAAAATCTGCACCTCTGGGCCAGAAGAACGTAAGTCACATAATAGTAATTTTACAGGCGAGAGGAAAACCTTTTTTCTTGCACATGCAAAGGATGGGACGCGCGCTCTTTTAACTCTGGTAAAAAAATTTAAAACTATTTTTATTTATTTATTTATTATTATTATTATTTATTTATTTTTTTTTTTATTTTTTTTTGAAGAATTGCGTTCACATGGCTCGATGCGGAATAGGCTTCTACACACTCGTACAAGCACTAATAAACGGCAAATTGCAATTTTCGGACTTACATCCATCTGGGTCTGAGGCACAGTATGGGAGTGAGACTCTGTCTTCCATAAAAAGTCTCAGAAGGACACTGTCTTTGTTCCCGTTGAGGAACTACGAATGTTTGCAGCATATGCAGGTATCGTTAGGAAGTAACCGAACATGTTACAGTTTCTGTTATCCATAATTCTACAAAAGAATAAGAATTAAACAGAAATGACTGCTCCTTGATTTTGCTCAAGATTAAAAGTGTCCGGACTGGCAAAACTATGCTTTTTTATTACTCCATTCTTCTTCCCCCTTTTTTATTAGTAAATGTTCTCGTTTTGCGGAAATAAATAATTGATCAAAATAATCATGACTTTTATATTGATCTTTAAAACGCAGTTTTAATACTTTTCTCACTCAAATTTTAATCAAATATTTTTAAAATGCCACTTTATAGAATCTTTCGTTAAAGTCAGGGCTTTCGGATCGAAAATTACCAACACTGACGCTGAGAATTTTAGAGCCTTCAACTCCGACTCCTTTAGCCCAAAATCAGTCCGACTCCGACTCCACAAGCGCTGACAGAGTTGCGGATTTAGATGGGAAATGCACGACTCCGACTCTTAGAATTTTAAACCTCTGACTCCGACTCTTTTACCAGGGGTGTCGCCCTTCACTAAGAGCAAGGGCGCACGCTTCCCCTAAATATCGCGAAGAATCCCTCCCAAAAGCAAGAGCCCCCCCCCCCAAAAAAAATAAAAGTTACCCCTCAAATTACCCCCCTCCCTTAAAATTTCAATGGCGCAGTTAGCGCCATGAATCCCCTCCCCTCTAGGTGGGCACTCCTGCCTTTACCCCCAAAATCAGTCTGATTCCGACCTTTCGACTCCGAAGCCCAGGTTAAACTTAAAAATGAATTGGAATACTTTCCTCACACACTTTCTGTCATCATTTTCAAAGGTTTTGATCCAAAATGTGCGATCGCCAATTTCTTTTCTATATATAAAATAAGCTGAGGCGGCGATGCGTGAGAAAACTGTGATCTCAGCAGCGCTTATAATTAGCTGCAGCTATCTTTATCGATAATGCATCGAGCGGAAGAAACGGTATTTTTGACTTGGATTTTTTTTTATTATTATTATTATTTTTTATTATTTCATAGTAGATGCTTCATCGTACTGGGTTCTTCTATGCTATTTATTGTTTAATATTCCAACATCAATGAAAGGTTTGGTTAGGTCAATGAAGGGCCCCATATCAATCAGTGGGCCCCGTTTTCGGATATTACAACAGGCCTCACTGCAACGTTCGCTTCCCCCTTTCCTTTTTAAATGTTTGGACAGACATTTTGAATTTTGATTTTTTTTTTTTTTTTTTTTTTTTTTTTTTTTTTGCTTTTCTCGCTACAACGTTCGCTTCCCCCTTTCCTTTTTAAATGTTTGGACAGACATTTTGAATTTTAATTTTTTTTTTTTTTTTTGCTTTTCTAAACTATACCTGATATAAACGTATGGTATGCAATCAGATAGAATATATTCAGGGTGCATGCTTGAGCGAGAGTAGGTACAGTCATAGAAAAAAAAAACGAAACACTCGATCGTATTCAAAGACTAATGACACTAGAGACACGTGTAAGGTGTCATTGTTTCAGAAATAAAAAGTTCTACATAATTATGGTAAAAAATTGTTGTTAAGGGGTCGTCTTCATATTAAAACGAGCATCAACTTCAAATTTTTCAATGAGAACATATTTGTGATCAGCATTCTTTTTTAACTTTGTATACAAAGTTTTGTTTAATTCGATCCAGCCGTTACTTCAGAATCAGGTTTTGAAAAATTCCTCTCGTAATGTTAAAACGTATTTTGATATTTTTACTAATAACACAAAAACTATATTAGGCACGGCAAAGATTGTTTTTTTATATCAAAATATGAACCGACCCAATAATTAAAACATAATTTACAACACCTAAAATGAAATTTTAGTTTTTTTATGAATTATTTTAATATTTTTTGAAAAAAATATGATCTGAAACCACATTAAATTTTAACAGAAAAACAATCTGGAAGAGCTTTTATGTGGGAATCCAAAATTTGAGCTCCAAATATTCAGTAGTTTTTGCGCTATGCAAAAAAATTCATTTTTTCCAACTTTAGGGGACCGTATACTTTTTTAAAACAGAAATTGTGAAAGTTGGTTTCTTTGTAAAAAAAGAAAAAAATTGTTCAACAAAATAAGCAAACCAATTATAACGTGGATTTTCTACATTAGAGTTCGTCTATGAATTTTTTAAATGCATAAATTTATTCGCTGTCTCTGCAGAAGAACAACACAATATTGCAACCGTCAGTTTTTTGTGGATATCGTTCAGACGTCAATGTGTAAATAATGCGAAACACTACTTCATTGTCTAATAAAAGAATATTTTATAGAACTTTTTAAATTAAAAACTACCCTTAAAATACTTCTGTTTTTTTTTTTTTTTTTTTTTTTTTTTTTTTTTTTTTTTTGCGTTTAGCCATTGCCTTTTGTAAAACAATAACTCAAAAAATAAATAAATAAACATGCACAACTTTTTCACAGAAACATACAACAAAAACTCATTGTCTTGCTAGTCATGTTGCAATAGACAGTGTAGAATTAATTGCTCTTTCCGGTGATAATTTACTAAAAGGAAAAATTATTGCCTTGCCTAAATCGGGAAAAAATACTCGAAAAAAAGCCGACAGTGTGAAGTTTCGCCTTTAACAGTATCCAGATGGGTCAAAAAGTAATATTTGCTCTTAGATAAGTTTCCTGGTTTTCAGGAATTACTATTATTATTATTATTATTATTTTTTGTATAGTGTTTGAAAAATTTTCAATGTGTTAAGATGTAGGAAAGGAGATGTCGGTCGCAGCAGTGGGCCGCATGTTTTGAGCCCGAATTCTGCACGCAAAGTAACTGTTGTGGCTAATTGTGAACTTTTTTTTTTTTTTTTTTTTGACTTCGTCAAAGATTTAACAAAACATTAATTTGGGTGTTAGATTAAGTTGAGTTTTTGTCTATTCTTAATTATAATTTAAATACTATTTTTCTATTTACTTTCTCAGTCATTGTCGGTGCATTTCACATTAAAATCATTCCCGCAAGACAAAGATAAAATTTCAAATAATTTTCTTTTTTTTTGAATAACATGGAAAAATATCGACAAAGAAAGAAAGTTATAATAAATTAATGTTATCAATTATAGATGCCTATCTTATTATATGCATGTTTTTCAGAATCCAATATCTGAATATTCGGCTCCAACGTTATGCCACTGGAACTATTTTTACTTTCTGATCGTACTCTTTAAGCAAACAAGGGGCCCCTCGGACCGGCTTCGCGGACTGAATGCGTCCCGCGTCTTAACTGCGATGCAATTACGGTTTGGAAATCCCATTCGATGGTTGCTGTGGGTCCTAATAATGAGCCCAACAGCCCTGAACTAGGTTTAACCGAACAATGAAGCAGGTGTCATGTCATTGAAGCGAAGAGTGCCTAAAAACTGGTGGATGAAGAAAATTTATCTGACCAGTGAGATGCCGTAAACATACAGCAGATAAATTTACTTTACCTACCAGTTTATTCAAAATCTCAGCTTCAATAAGATGACTTCTGCATTCCGCCCGATTAGTTCTGATACCAGTCTAAAAAATCAATCATGATGACGAAATTGTAGCCTCTGGATAGATCAACCCGCCTGTCGGGTATGCCGCGTATAGTATTGCTATAGGTGCGCCAGCCAGATACCAGAGTAATATTAGTTTGCAGGTATATAAATCTCGAAACAAAATGAAACAATGCGAGGTTTTGTTAGCAATCTTACAAGATCGGAGAAATGACAAGAAGTCAGATTTCGGTTCACCTTGGTTTGAGCTAAAATTACTTTTGTCTTTTTTTAATTACGGGTTGGACCATCTCGAATCTCGTTGTTAGAAACAGCATTGGGAAATTACTTTCCTAAGTTGCTTTTATGAGCCATTACATGTTTAACTAAAACCGCCGATTGTGTTATGCTTTTTAAATAATACCACGCATTATGATCTTTCGCATCAAATTTGGATTTAAAACTAATTCTCTTTTTTTTTATTACAAAAAAGCCGCTGGAACAATTACTGTGTTTGTCCACTGTGTTAATTCAAATAACTAAATTTTTCCCAAATAAAGTCCGAGTATGAACAGTTTGCTCATTAACGGGCATTTATATTCTCCTGTTTCTGTTTTATTTTTTAGATTGGTACTTCTTTCATTTTATGTATTTAGAGCAAATTTTCACGGAATAAATTGACCTTGCTTCGCTCGAGTCTCCAATCTGCTGCGTCTTCCCACGTAGTGCGGTATATTTTTTATATTTTTTTGTGCGATGACCCTAACTTCTGTCGATGTTCTGCGAAATTAGAAACAAGCAATTCCATTTTACATCCAAAGACTTTCTATTCATTCCAAAATAAACCTGCAACATAGACGCAATACATTTATCAAACATATTCACATCGTCTTTCTAGGTATAAGGTTGGATATTTACATTTCTATGAGGCTAATTTGCTGAATGTTAATATAAGCAATCCATTAGGTTAATATTAAAAAAGGCAAAAAGTTCCATTACTTTTAATTTTTCATTATTCGATTTACTAAACAACGATCTATACGATGGACGAGCCAAACCCCATACATCTTTCTTGGGTTAATCCAGATAAACAAAAATCAGTAAATATTTTAACTTAAAAAAAAAAAAAAAAGACCTTAAATCGCTTTTTGCCGCAACATAATCGGCTAAAAAGTATCGAAGAGAACTTCAAAAAATCATGAATTGAGCTGGATAATCTCGATTTTTTCTTTGTTTACATTCCATTTAAGCCGTGACCTTGAAAGAAGCGTTTTCAATGTGGAGACTGTCCCTAAAATGTTTTTTGTTAATAACTCCTGTTCTACTGCACGGAATACAGTGAAATTTCGTATACTAGCTGTATTCTGCGGTCTAAACATAATTATGTAGCAAAACCTAGGGGTTCCCATTTGAAAATCAAGAGTTGGTGCTCATTTTGCTTTGTATATGGTCCCTTATCAAAATTTTACCTACGTGGTTTTAAAGAAGACTTTAAACCAAGTCGGATGACACCTTTCTTTCCTTTCTAGCATGTATAATGGCCGAATAATTAAAAGTGTTTCGTTTTTTTTTTCTATGACTGTACCTAATTCTATTATGTTGATGTAAACAAAAAAAAAACTAATCGTCGCCCTTTTCAACCCATTTTTTATTTTCCCTTTTCTCTGAGGAGATGTGCAGACCCCGATGCCATAGCAAGGAAGTATCGCTATGAGGGGAACCTCAGTACACGGCGAGTACTGAACAGGGCGGGTCAACTGACAGTTAATAATTGGATTTGAATCATATTTATGTACTTATTAATAGCAATATATTTTTGTAACAGCAATGAAATAATTTCAGAGAAGGATGGCTGATTCAGTGAAGACAAAAATTAAAATTTTGTGCATGCAATTGTGGAAGTCAATAGTAAACTCAAACTTCAAAAAATATCAATGGAATTGATCTTTTTAATTATGGTAAAATAATTTTACTTCATTAGTTTTACAAGTACTGTTTGAACTGTTTAAAGTTCGTAAACTATTAACTTTAATAATATTTTACAGAACAGTACTTAAAATCAACAAAATTAGGCATAGTATATAATTAAACTTATAAAATAAATAACATCCGCTCACACAAAAGAAAAACCTTCAAAATGCTTCTGACATCATTCCAGCTAATTCTGTAAAAGACCCCTTGAGTCCAAATATGACCACTCACCCGGGGAGGGGGTGAGTGGTCACAAAAGGGGGGGGACACTTTTTGGAGATAGCTTTCCCCTATTGTTTTCAGTTTTGAACAGTTTCATAGCCAATACTTTGATTTGGAGGGGAATTGAACATTCTTTTTTCTAGTGGTTTGTTTTACAATTTTTGCAATTATTTTTCGCTGCATAACCAGAGTATTGGACTCCCTCCTGTGAGCCCCAAGTTCAAAAAATTTTTTCACGTCATGGAAAAAAAAGTTTTTTTTTTTTTTTTTTTTTTTTTAAATCTTGGAAACATATGTTGCATTTGAGTCACATCGCTGATCTTCATTTAAGAAATCCCGTATCCTTTATACTTGCTCAAGCTATAATCACAGATATTTATTGAGATTTAAAATGAAATTAAGTATGTGAAATAAAATAGCATTAAGGTATAATCATTTCTCTGGGGATGCACAACTCCCTTGTTTATCACTTCCTGATATAGTGAGAAACAATGCCCAATACTTTTTCAGCACATTCCTGTATTTATACATTCAGAAAGGCATGCTGAAGTCTAAAAAAATATTGTTGCAGTTGCCGAATTGGCTTCGTAAAAAATTCTCCGAGTAAACTGTTAGTCAAATTGACAAAAATTTCCTGAGATTTCCTAGAGAGAGAAGAATCGTTGTAAATGACGAAGTTTGGCTTGCGATTGAAGATTGAAGAATCCTCGAAAACTAGTTAACGCAATTACTGAGATTTTGAGAGTGTAGATAAGACCGGGTCTAGTGGAAACAGGGTTAAGTTAATACTAGTCGACCCGTGCGGAACTCCGCACTGTGCTTTGAATCGTTTCATAATAAGGCATTTCGCTCTCTAAAAATTTCAAAGAAAAAGCATTATAAAGAAGAACCGAAAAAAGTAAGCGCACAAGAGAAGGCATGCAATTTGAAGACATCAGTAACAAGACCTCGTTAAATACAACGTTGTGATAATTTGATCATCGCTCACCTTTTGGTTGTACGTATTTTCAATGCAAACATAAATATCGTTAAAAGTGTGGCTGAGTGACTCGTGAAAAAGCAGTAATTGTGCATTTGAAAAAACAGATTGTGGCAAATACAGTCCTGCCCACGTGAACATCTGACGGGAAAAAAAAGAAACAGCAAAGAGATATTTATTGGCACGGATTCAAACAGGCGCCACTCTGATTAACAGCAAGACACTCCAACAAACCTAGCAATTGCGCCTTCCTTTTTGAATGCTATTCATTGAAGGAATGCGTAGTAAAAAACAGCAAAACAGCTTTTTGCCGAAAAAATAGAAAGATCATGCGTCTATGTTTTGTCATTAACCAGCTTGATACGATTTAAAATTATTCGTAAATGGAATTTGATTAAAGAATGAGAAAGATCTCACGTAGCGATTGAAATAAACATTCTAGAGAAAAAATAAATTAGATTGAAAATAAGTGTTTTTATTTTTGAATATAGAATTATTTCCCATAGGCTGCTTTAACCGTTCCGGCTTAAATGCCCGCAAATATTTCGCTTTTAATCGAAGATTTAAAATTCAAAACAAAACCAGTTAAACTGAGTCCGTTTTTTAAGTGTAATTTTTCGAACGTAGACAAAACGTATTTTTTTTTCAGCCGAAAGCAGAGGAGTAGGAAATGATTTCTTGCTAATGAAGTTGATAATAATTTTAATGTTTTATATCGTATTCAAATAAAAAATTAAATGTTTACTGGGTGAAACTTGTAGTTTCAATTTGGCGTAGTATTTTTTCATTTGTACAAAAGTTTGAACACTGCTATTAGAAAAATCTACATTTCACCATACAATGAAAATGTTTTTCTGCACAAAAAGGATTCCCTTGAGATAAATTTAAAATACTTTTTTTTTATGCTCACACAAAAAAACCCACATACACAGGTAAATTTTAGTTTTTTCTTGCTGAAAGCGACGCAAAAGATTGGAAAATTACATTTGAACTTTGCTTAAAAAAAAAAAAAAAATCTGCATAAGAACTTTAAGCTTCATCAAGGTTTTGCAGCTGCAAGGGGCGTTACCGAAAACTTGATTTTTCGACCGCAAGTCTATTTTTCGTCATTAGCCGGTCTAATAAGTTTTAAAATGATTGGAGGATAATATATAAGGTAAGATATTGAAGAGAAATGTTTTTGTTTTTGGAAATTTTTACAATTTGTTATCGCAGGCTGCTTGAACCGTTATGACTTAGATGGCAGCACGTGTTCATCATTTAACAGCACGGTTAAAATACAAAATAATTTGAACTAAGTTCTTTTTTAAGCGTAGCTTTTCAAATGTAGTAAAAATGTAATACGCTATGTTTTTTTTTTTTTTTTTTTTTTTTGCAAAAAGAAGAAAAATATATATATTACCCTTTAAATTGAGGTAGTATTTTTTATTTGTACAAAGAATCAAAAACTCATTAGAAGAATATATATTTCAACAAACGATTTATTATATTTTACTGAACAAAAAACAATTTCAATGTAGTCTGAAATCTTAAACCTGATACTTATATTTTCGCTTACATTATGCTTTAATTTTCTTCCCGGAGCTAAAGCTTTAAAAAAAAACCTTACGATTGAGTATCAATTTAGCTCCGTGTTGCATCAAGTTTTCATAACAGCTAGGAGCGTTTCTACCCCATGTATTTCCTCATATTTGTTATTCATTGTTAATGTAATGCGCGATATTTTTCTTAATTTTTTGATGCAGATTTTCCGGCCGTGGGCCCGAACACGCATTCTCCTGGGTACCAGTCGAACGCTCTGCCGATCAAGCTATTCAGCTCTGTGGGGAACAGTGCAAGTTAAAGTTATAAATTTAACCAAAAACCTCATTCTGGTTCTTTAAAACAGGTTTTTTTTTGCCCGAAAAAATTTTTTTTTAGCCCGTGTGTCTATTTTTCGTCAGTAGCCTGCACGATAAGCTTTAAAATAAGGTGTAAATCAAAGAAATCGATCAAGAATTGAGGAAAATCTCGCGTAGAAACCAAAAACAGGCTACAGAAATAATATATAAGGATAAAGGATTTAATTCTGAACTGCCAGAACTGACAGTTTTTTTTTCTGAGGAAGGAAAAGACAGGCTGATTTGACGTGCGTTCGCGGGAAAACCTTTTTGTATTTGAGAGTTATTGTGAAGAAATCGTTTTTCGTGCATAAAAGTAAATGTTTGTGGTTTGCTTTCAACTGTGGTATAGGATGTTCAAGCAATTTATGTCATTTTAAGCGAGATACTACTTTTAGTACGAGGCTTTATTTTACCTAAGGAAAGATGTTTATACTCGCAGCTGTTTTCCCGCCGTTTTTGAGTTTTATGTAACGGCTATGTTAATCAAGTTAATACATCATGCTACAGGATGAAATTGATACGTGTAATAATTTACATCCCAAATTTTTTCGTTTTTTCCTTTCCCACAAATGCTAAGAAATGACCGGAAAAAACCCCACCTCAAAGGAAGGACATTTTTCTTTAAATAGTTGATCGATTGTATTTCGGAGAAAACATCCATACTTTTGCTTGTATTATATGGATGGCTCACTTGCCAAATCGATTAACTCCATAAAACAAAAAGTAGAGAAAAGTGATGAAGAAGATTGTGCCATTCACAGTAGTAAATAGGACCTCGTGTTACATTTTCTGCCATCACATGGTCAGAAATGCATTGAACCAAAACTTTAATACAGTAGAACCTCTCTTAAGGGACACCTCCGAATAAGGGACACCTCTATTTAAGGGACATTTTTCCTGGTCCCAGTCCCTTTGAATAGGGACCTCCATGTATTTGCCTCTAATTAAGGGACACTCTATTCAAGGGACAGTCACAGAGAAAAAAATTACAAAAAATTATGTACAAGTGCATAAGAAAGAGTGAATTTACAGGAATTCAAGTTTCACTTTTGCTCTAAAAATTAATGGAGGAGAGTTTAACATTAGCATAATTTAAAGAAACAAGTATATATTGTAAAAGTCTTGCTGAAAGTTACATGCACGATTTGCCCATCAAGATATTTATTCAAGTAGGCTCAGGGCCAAAGGAGAGGGTAAAACTGCCTAGCTTTTTATATAATAAAACTAATTGTAATTCACAATGTCTTGCATAGTAAATTACGTGACACGAAGCAAATTCATGTAATGAAATACTTCATAATACTTGCTGTATGCTGCAAAATTTTGGAATTACCAAATTTTTGACTTAATTATGATTAATAAAATAACAAAAACTTAAAAAAAAATTATTAAGTGTGAATTTTATTTAGTTGTATATGAAAAATGTATAATATTTAACCTTAACTGTTAATAGTCTAAGTTCATAAAAAAAATTATACTGACTTAACACATTGCATGCATAAACTGAAATACCTCCGAAGAAGGGACACCTCTATTTAAGGAACAAAATGTCTGGTCCCATTAGTGTCCTTTATTAAGAGGTTCTACTGTATAAATTCACAGGCTAAGCACTGATTGAGTACTTTTAAAGCAGATATGATGATTTTTTTAAAAGTGGAGTTAATAGATTTGGCAACTGAGGCATCCATCTGTTAATCAAATCTACGTTTACGTACTAATTCAGATTAATGTTTCAAACATTTTATGAGATTCTTCTCCAAGTTTTTTTTTAAAACTTCGTCTTGTTGCCCATTACATCAGCATAACAGTTTTTTTATTTGTGTATCAATTTGACCCACGTTGGGTGAAGCAGATACAGTTGGAAAACAAAATTTAATATTTTTAGATGAAAAAAATAATGTCAACAAAGGTTTTAAAATCATTATTTGATAGGGAAATAGTAATAGTATTGCTTCGAATTTTATTTTGGTACGTAACATTAAAAACAAAAATTAGAAAAATTAAAATGTAAAAAGTGAACCAAGTACCGGTCTCCCCTGTATACACTGTAATAGTGGAGTTATAAGTAGTCATACGCAACAATCTATTAATAACAGTAACTATATACATCGCTTATGGACAATCTCGAATTTTTTTCACCAGAACGCTTCTCGATTATCCTATATTTTGAATAGTAAAAGAATTGAAGCGTATAACAGCAAAAGTAGGTACTATCACCAACTCCAATTTTAAAGCAAATGCGTTTTTTTTTTTTTTTTTTGCCCAAGGGTCCCGGGGTCCGGACCTCACCCATCGCTGTTGAGTTATTTTTGATTGACTATAATCCTATGCTGGAAACGTAAAATGATTCCAATCAAAGGTAACAATAATTTCAGATTTAATAAATAAAAAGAAAATTATCTCTTTTGTTTCCTCTGCAAAATTGAACTGCATGATAACATAAATTATTCTACATACGATTTATTTTGCTTCGCTGTTTTTAATTTTGAGAAAAGTAAATGCATTCATTCCCGTGCTTTCGGATATTTTAATTCAGTATTTGTTATTAATAAATTTAATCTACTGCGAAGTAATTATTAATTTTTTTAAAAATGTTTTTTTTTTGTTCCCAACAGTTGATAGAATGAAAAGAATGTGCTTGGATGCGTGTTGGAGTATGATATGAGAATGATGAAACTTCAATTTAGGAACCCCCCCCCAATTGAAAAATTCTTGTGTGCACCACTACTGACTAACAACATTTTTGTGTAGTAAATGTTTTGCTTCTATTTATTAGAGATAGATTATTTTCCAGACATGTGCTTCAATTATTCAGCTGCAACCTGAAATAACATTAAAAAAACATCATGCAGCAAAAATTGAACTTTATGAAAATAACATTAGGTATCTGACGATTTGAACTCATGAGCTAAATGCTGAAATATAGATCATAAGATTGCCATCATAGATTTAGCTGAAATATGATCATAAGCTAATAAATTGCCATCATCACATAAATTCATAAAATTCCATAAATCGCAATATTTCTCAAAAGCTCGTCTGGAATTGGTGCCAAATAAGATGTTTCACCCACGTGTTATAACTAACCTATCAACCATAAATATGAAATGAGCTCAAATTCCAGAGCAACTAAATGATAAATTCTTGAAGTGACGTAACTAGATGTCGCAACAGTTACCCTTTTTTAGAAGTGCTACAAACCAGGAAGTAAAAAACGTAATAAGGAGTTACCAGCTGAATAAAAAATAATTAAAGGTACACATCATTACCAATAAAATCCCTAGCTGTTGCTAAGTTAATTAATGAGAGCAAGCAAGGAATTGAAGGCTTGGTTTTAAATTAACATTCAAAAAATAAGAAACATTTTTTCCAGGGAGTTTTTCGACATCTCCCAAGGAAGAAAAACTACACTTATAAATGACCTACTTCTTGCACAGCATGATTACTTAATTAAATTATACCTATGCCAGACAAATTTGTCTTGATTTAAGGAATTTCTGTTCACGAGTACTCAATGTAATGAGTTTTGCGTGCCTGGAATTTTATAGAATTTAAAAATAAAACATTTTGAAAGTAAGCTGATGTTGGTAATTTTCAGATATTTCACCAAATTTATCACACATCAGTTATATTGAAAGTGATACGGATTGCACTTATCATTTCCGAATTGGGTAGCAGAGCGACATTTTTGGATACGGAATTCTTTACCTTGTACAAAATTGGAACATTCGAGACGGTTTTAAGTCAAGGCATTGAGTGATAAGCAATATGGCTTCAAAAGATTTAAATGCTTATTACGAGTATTGACCCAAGAAAGAAAAAAAAAGAAATATGACGATTACAGAAAAGAAAAAAAAATTGAGATGACGAAGACGGAAAAAGAAAAATAAATTGAAAAAATATTTGAATTTTGACATCTTGAATTCAAATTATGCTTTTCGCAATCACGAGTGTGTGTATGTAGGCGTGTGTGTTTGTGTGTGGGGGGTATGTGTGTGTGTGTGTAGGGGGTATGTGTATGTGTGTGTATGCATGTGTGTTTGTGTCTGTGTGCTGGCATAAATGTGTGTTTGTGTCTGTGTGCTGGCATAAATGTGTGGGTTGTTGTGTGTATGAATGTGTGTGTGGGGGTATGTGTATGTGTGTGTAGGCATATGTGTTTGTGTCTGTGTGCAGGCATGAATGTGTGGGTAGTTGTGTGTATGTGTGTGTATGTTTTTGTGTGTGTGTAGGCGTCTGTATGTATGTGTGTGTATGTTTTTCTATATGTGTAGGTGTCTGTATGTGTGCGTGTGTGTAGGTGTATGTTTGTGTGTGTGTGTGTGTGTTTGTGTGCATGTGTAATTGTGAATGTATGCGCGTGTGTGTAGGACATGGATGCAACCTGGAGATGGCTTTCGCTATAGGAGCAGCATCGTTAGGAGCCGGTCGACGGGGATGGTGCGGAGGGTGGCGGTGCGAAAATAAAATGATAGGACGCCAAAAACAGTCAAATGAAAGCAATAAGCAATCGTGATTGCTCAAAAGGGGGAAAAAAGAGATGAAAACGGAAAAAAAAATGTTTCACAGTTAAAATAAAAAGATTAGTTTCGAAACATTTACTATTTTCTTTCTCTTTTTTCTTTTTTCTAAATCTTCTTTTCTCTTTTCGAATATATATGCTCTACTATAGTTGCATACTCCAAGTTTCTAAAAGTTGCTGCTTTGTATAATTTCAGAATTTAAACAGGATCACTACTGTATAAAACAAACTTTTACAGTAAAAAGTTACTCAAGAAAATATAGTAAACTTTACTGATTGTAGCCCTGCTGTTAACAAGAAAACTAGTAAGACGTTGAATTAAAACGTAGAGCAGATATTTATTGCATCTGATACCAATAAATGCCGAGTGTTTATATTTGACAATGTCATTACCGGATGTTATAATAAAACATGCGATTTACCGATGGGTTTATAATTGAAACATTCAAGATGATTAAAAAAAAAAAACTACTGTTAAATCAAGCTAATACAGAGCCTCCGGCAATAAACGAAAAAAAAAAAAGTTTAAGATATTGTCCGGAAGAAGTAGTATGAACCGAATAATGAATTAGAGTTTTACAATAGAATTTCGACTGGAAAAACCACTGGAAATGTAACATTGATTAAAACTCAATCTCGGCCCTAAATATGAAGAAAACACTTTATATTTCAGCATTTCACGGTTAAGTTAGTTACTTCGTCAAATTTTACGGATTAGAGTGTATAGTTGGAATGCTCGCTTTTTGTAGCAGACGACGCACAGTGCGGAACTCTTACGGTCGAAGTGGACAAAAGTCGTTCTTGACGGGATTTTGTAATCCTTATATATTATTTCTGTAACCTGTTTTTGGTTTCCACGCCAGATTTTCCTCAACTCTTGATCGATTTCTTTGATTTACGTCTTATTTTAAAGCTTATGGTGCTGGCTACTGACGAAAAATAGACCCACGGTCCAAAAATTGTTTTTTTCAGCCGAAAAACCTGTTTTAAAGAATCAGAATGAGGTTTTCGGTTAAACTTATAACTTTAATTTGCGCTATGACAGACAGAGCTGAATAGCTCGATCGGCAGAGCGTTCTCCTCGTAACCAGGAGAATACGTGTTCGGGCCCACGTCCGGACAATCTGCAACAAAAAATTAGAGAAATATCGCCCACTACATGAACACTTAATTGAGTGAATAACAATTATGATGGAATAGAATAAATGAGTAGGAAACGCTCCTTGCTGATATGAAAACCTGAAGTGACTTTGTATTAAATTACTTCTGAATTGTACGATATTTTTTTTAAAGCTTTGGCTCTGGTAAGAAAATTAAAGCATAATGTAAGCGCAAATATAAGTAACAGGTTTATGATTTCAGACTACAATAGAATTGTTTTTTGTTCAGAAAAAAATAATAAATCGTATATTGAAATATTTATTCTTCTAATGAGTTTTTGACTCTTTGTACAATTAAAAAATTACTACCTAAATTTGAAGGGTAAAATATATATTTTTTCTTCTTTTTGCAAAAAAACAAATAGCTTATCACATTTTTACTACATTCGAAAAGCTACGCTTAAAAAAGAGCATAATTCAATATTTTTTGTATTTTAACCGTGCTGTTAAATGAAGAACAAGTGCTGCCATCTAAGTCATAACGGTTCAAGCAGCCTGCGGTAACAAATTGTAAAAATTTTCAAAAATAAAAACATTTTTCTTCAATATCTTATCTTATATATTATTCCCCTCTCATTTTAAAACTTATCAGGCTGGCTAATGACGAAAAATAGACTTACGGTCGAAAAATCAAGTTTTCGAAAACGCCCTTTGCTGTTTCAAAATCTTGATGCTGCCTGTAGTTCTTATGCATTTTTTAAAGCAAAGTTCTAATGCAGTTTTCCATTTTTTACGTCGCTTTCGGCAAAAAAAAAAAAATAGCATGTGTGTGTGTTCATATTTTAATGAAGCTTAAAAGCACTGGACTTAGTTGTTCGGTTAAATTGATAAGTTTTTTTCGGTAGAGCGTTCGCCTATAAACTATCTGAACTTCGGGCAGGTTTGGGCTGTCCGACATCCTATATATTATTTCTGTAGCCTGTTTTTAGTTTCTACGCGAGATTTTCCTCAATTCTTGATCGATTTCTTTGATTTACACTTTATTTTAAAGCTTATCGTGCAGGCTATTGACGAAAAATAGACCCACGGTCTAAAAATTGTTTTTTCGGGCAGAAAAACCTGTTTTAAAGAACCAGAATGAGGTTTTCGGTTAAATTTATAACTTTAACTTCCACTGTTACCGACAGAGCTGAATAGCTTGATCGGCAGAGCGTTCGACTGGTAACCAGGAGAATGCATGTTCGGCCCCACTTCCGGACAATCTGCATCAAAAAATTAGAAAAATATCGCGCATTACATGAACAATGAATAACAAATATGAGGGAATACATGAGGTAGAAACGCTCCTAGCTGTTATGAAAACTTGATGCAACACGGAGTTAAATTGATACTCAATTGTAAGATTTTTTTTTTTTTTTTTAAGCTTTGGCTCCGGGAAGAAATTAAAGCATAATGTAAGCGAAAATATAAGTATCAGGTTTGAGATTTCAGACTACATTGGAATTGTCTTTTGTTCAGTAAAATATAATAAATCGTATGTTGAAATATATTCTAATGAGTTTTTGACTCTTTGTACAAATAAAAAAATACTACCTCAATTTAAAGGGTAATATATATATTTTTCTTCGTTTTGCAAAAAAACAAATAGCGTAACACATTTTTACTACATTTGAAAAAGGACGCTTAAAAAAGAACTTAGTTCAACTTATTTCGTATTTTAACCGTGCTGTTAAATGATGAACATGTGCTGCCATCTAAGTTATAACGGTTCAAACAGCCTGCGATAACAAATTGTAAAAAAATTTTTAAATAAAAACACTTCTCGGCAGGAAAAAAAATCAAATTACCTGTGGGTTTTTTTTTTCGGTAGAGCGTTCGGCTATAAAATGTCTGAACTTCGGGCCAGCTCGCACTGTCCGACATAATAGCAAATTTACAGTAATATTACGCATTATATGTGCTCATAACATACAACAGATAACACACATAATAAAATAAATGCAGTGGGAATGCTATTTGGTGTTTAGACTCCTTTATGCAGGCTACAGTTCTCATTCAGATAAGTTGACTGCTAATTGAAAGGTTTTCTTCCCTTTTTTTTAGCTTTGACTCCGTCCAGATAACTGAGCATAATGTAAGCATAAAAAAGTATTAGTTATACCTCAAGGGAATCCTTTTTGTGCAGAAAAACATTTTCATTGTTTGCTCAAATGTAAATTTTTCTAATAGCAGTGTTCGAACTTTTGTACAAATGAAAAAATACTACGCCAAATTAAAACTACGAGTTTCAACCAGTAAATCTTTAATTATTTATTCGAATACGATATAAAACATTAAAATTATTATCAACTTCATTAGTAAGAAATCATTTTCTACTCCTCTGCTTTCGGCTGAAAAAAAAAAACATTTTGTCTACGTTCGAAAAATTACACTTAAAAAACGGACTCAGTTCAACTGGTTTTGGTTTTGAACTTTAAGTGTTCGATTTGTTTTATTACGCATTCCTTCAATGAATAGCATTCGAAAAGGAATACACAGTTGCTAGGTTTGTTGGAGCGTCGTACTGTTAATCAGAATGGCGCCAGTTCGAATCCGTGCCAATAAATATCTCTTTAATGTTTCTTTTTTTTTTCGTCAGATGCTCACATGGGCGGACTGTATTTGCCACAACCTGTTTTTTCACTTGCAAAATTACTGATTTTTCACGTGTCACTCAGCCACACTTTTAATGATATTTATATTTGCATTGAAAATACGTACAACCAAAAGGGGAGCGATGATCAAATTATCACAACGTTGCATTTAACGAGGTTTTGTTACTGATGTCTTCAAATTACATGCTTTCTCTTGTGCGCTTACTTTTTCCGTTTACTTTTTTCGGTTTTTCTTCATAATATTCTTTCTTTGAAATTTTTAAAGAGCGAAATGCCTTATGAAACGATTCGAAGTACAGTGCGGAGTTCCGCACGGGTCGACTAGTATGTATTATAATAGCTCAGTTAAAGTGAGTTTCTTCTATTTTTCTCTTAATAAGTTCTTAACAGAGTAAATATACAGTTTTTCAGATTTTTTTCAGCGTTTTTATTTAAAAAAAATTGATTGGAAAATGTTATGTTTTTGGAGAATCATCCAGAACAACTATTCAAAGCAGTTTAAAGCAGAAAATATTTGTATATTTATGATGTATGACCATTACTAAATTAAAATATTTCGGAAACACTAAATGTTTTGGGTCAAAATTGAAAAATATTTTATTTGAAAGAAAATTTTTTACGTTATTTTAAGATATTGACGAAAAAGTTTTATTCAAAGATATTAACAATCTTACTCACCTTCTTTGATGCCTTCCATTCTAAATAGAACATAAATGTAATAAAAATTATGAAAATTGCCTATGCGTCCTCAACACGAAAGAAGAGCCTTTAAATGAAACTTGTTTCACTGATAGAGAAATGCGATTTGCCACTTGTTCAAACATGATTTCTATCCTTTGTTTTTATGATATCGGATTAAAAGCTATAATTCCATTTCACTGAGGTCACTAGGAAAGGATTAATAAAATAAAACAAATTGAAAATAATTGTAAACATTTATTTGTTAACAAACACAAGATGGCAACAGGTAAAAAGTTTAAATCATTTTGAGATAATATTTCCGATCATTTCCATACAATTAAAATCCCGAGAAATACGCAGACGACAGTTGATTACTATTTATATTTCTTATTGTTGCATCAATAAAGCTATTTTTATTCGCAAAAAAAGAAGATATTAATAAATATGTGTGTGTATATATATCTAATTTGAATTCTGACACTTTGAATTCGAATTATGTTTTTCGCAATCATGAGTTGCGACAGGACCCTACTCGTTGGAGGCTATTGTTTCTAGAAACGGCTCATGTCCTCCCAAGCCTGCCCCTCCTCCTGGGCGGTTACGTTTGTGTATGAGTGTAAGGACGTGTTTGTGTGTAGACGTGTGTGTATGTAGGAGTGTGTGTATGCAGGACATGGACGCCACCGCCTAGGAAGTGGGGATTCCGGTGGATAGGGCTGCTAGTGGAGGCTAGGACCAGAGGAGCAGCTCCGTCCTCCGGTGGACGGCGGTGCTGCAGAGGCCTCTGGTCCATTCTGAAAAAGGAACCGGACATCAAGGACGGTCAAATGAAAGCAATAAGCAATCGTGATTGCTCAAAAAAAAAAGTCGCATTTTCCACTTTTGTCCATAGGCTGCGACAGGAACAGTGCGACGGTTAGTTCCAAGTCACAAATTTCATATCTTCCTTAAATGAAGGTCTTCAACATAATTCAGGAAATTAATTGGAGAGCAAAATTTTATTCCCTAACGGAAAATGCTACACTTGCTGTTGTTTCGACTTTAAGCCGTTTGCTTGATATTTTGTTTTAAAGCTAAAATTTGTTTTCAGGCTTTTTGCGCAGATATGTACTACGTAGGAAGGTCGAAAGAAAAAATTGGTTCACCGATGTATTAATGAATTTATTTAAAATTGTCAATGTGAAATATGTGAAGGAAAAGAAAAAAAAAATTCTTCGAGGTGCATCATCCGAGATTTCAAACAACCCATGTACCGAATTTCAAGTCTGTAAGTGCTATAGTATCCTCTGAACAACTTACACACTCTCTCACACAGAGAGAGAGCGAGAGAGAAAGATACACAGACAGTGCTCCAACATTGAGCAGTTTTCTGAATATTTCTTTTTAAATCCTTGTTTAATATCAAGAAAGTTTAATATATTTTCCTAAATATATCGTTTCCGACTCGTATGCCGTAGTCTTACTGTTAAAAGTAAAAAATTAAATAAGTGAACATAAGTGGGAAAGGAGAACGTATCCTGTCCAGAAATAACAGCAAAAAGAAAAAAAAAGCATTTGAATAAATTTTTGCTGATTACTATGTAAAATGACCCCCTGAATCCTAATATGACAATTGTTTTTCCCCACCATGTCCCCAATGTTTGTTAATGGCGCCCTTCATTTTTTGTCAGTTTTCGACAGTTTCATTGCCATGGAAGGAAGGGAGCATTCTATTAACAATTAGCATGCTTCTGAAGAGCTAGACAGGTGCAAGGTCAAAAGTATGAGAATTTGGGAGACTCATGGGGGTTTTCCCCCTAAAATATTTTAAAATCATCAAAACGGTTTTTTTTTCTAAGGGATTGGTTTACAACTTTTTCACTTCTTTTTCGGCGTTAAACCAGAGTTTCGGACTCATTCCTATGAGCCTCCCATGTCCAACAAAATTTTCAGGCAGTAAAAAGAAAAAAACAATAATAAAAATATTGGAAGCTTGGTATGTTGCATAAAGTCAGAGTCGCATCGCAAATCTGCGGTAAAGAACCTTCCCGTATTATTCAACTTATATTTTATCAATGAGATTAAAATGAACTTAATTATGCTTTCAATATAGCGTTAATGTATATCTATATTTTCCCCATTTTTACTTCCTTTTACGTAGTAAAGGAAGTATTGTATTTGCAAAAAAAAAAAAAAAAAAATCACTCAAAAATTGGCCTTAATTTTCATTTTGTTCGCCCAGAAATGAATATTGAGTTTTTTTTTCAACCTGACCACACGTGGATATATGCCTAAGAACGTATAGACACCCGAATTATCCATTTTGACGATCCCCGAGTTAATTACAACGAGTTACCTCGTGACGTCCGTATGTGTATGTACGTGCGCATGTATCTTGCATAACTCACAAAAACGGTATGTCCTAGAAAGTTGAAATTTGGTACTTTGACTCCTAGTGGGACGTAGTTGTGCACCTTCTCTTTTCGTTGCATTCGGATGTTCCTAAGGGGGTCTTTTGCCCCTTTTTGTTGGGAAATTATTGTTAATTTCGATGTAAACTCAAGTGGTGTTATAATTTGTCGGACACTTGGCGATATATCGCCAGTCTTTTGGTCGTCAAGTTTTGTCGCCAACTTGGCAACAAATTTGGCGATTTTTTTTTTAATTTTTAAATTTGGTTTCAATTTGGCCGTTGTTGGTGTTATTTAGAGAGTAAACGATTGAATCACATTAAAATTGCCAATAATGGGGAAATGACATTAAATTGGAGTAAAAGGAAGTCATGTAATGTACACATCAGCTCGTTTTAAATCTGGTTTCAATTTGGCCACCGTTGGTGCTATTTTGAGAGTAAACGATTGAATCACATTAAAACTGCCAATAATGAGAAAATGACATTAAATTGGACTAAAAAGAAGTCATGTGATGCACACATCAGCTCGTTTAGTTATAATTATATACGGGAATTTAAGTTGAATAATACGGGAAGGTTTTCTGCTGAAGATCTGCGATGCGACTCTGACTGTGGAACATATGATGCTTCCAAAACATTTTAAATTTTCTTTTTAAAGCGTGAAAATACTTTCGAGGGGGGGGGTCAGAGGAGTGAGTCATATACTCTGGTTTCATTCCAAAAATAAGTGAAAAATTGTAAAGAAAAGATCGGTTTTGATGATTTTTTAATTGATTTGATGATTCATTATGTTTTGAAGTTCTACATTTTTTAAAGAAAGTTATGCTCATAATATGAAGCATAATGGTTCCTTTTATTCAAATGTATGATAACTAAAGGCCAAAGTTTAAAGTTCCGGGAATAAATTAAAAATGTATGCGTAAAAATGTCACCCTCGTGCAAGTAGATTGAATATTTATTAAAGAATTTTTCTAGAATTATTTCGTGTTTATTTATATTTTGAAAAACATTTAGACTTTATATTGTTAGAAAAAATAAATGGAACAACATGGATACTTCATCATTATTTCCCTCAACTTATAATAACTTAACAACCTTTCTGATCTCGTTATTCACGGAAAATCTCTTATGTGATACCCTATAGCGTATACAATTATATGTATACGTTATAGTATCATATCAGACGTATGCAATATACGTATTAAAAAGTATACAATTAGTTTCACTTCAAATTATCCGTTAAATAAACTTATTGCATTAGTCATAAATTTTAAAACACTTTCATTGTGCTCCGCAAACTATATAGTTTAAAACTTCCTTTGAGTAAAAAATTATACTTCTTTCAATTTAATGAAGTTATTATTTTTTTAAGAGTGTCCATATGTCTTAAAATATGCTTAAAAATAAATAATTTTTTTGAAAACATTTGAAAGAAAAATTGATGAAGAAATCGACTCTCGGTTAATCGGATGTAATCAGATTCTCAGAAAATCATTACCCAAAAAGTCATCGGGAGACGACTTTTAAACTGAATTTATCCAGTACTGTCTTAAAAAGCTATCAAATTATTAAGTCCGTAACAAAATGTTCGCGTCAAGACTGCCACACTGTCAACCAAGAATGATTAAGTGGATCATTATTTATGATGCTTTAAGAAAGACGTCATCTTTAAAGTGGGAAACGACATAAAATTCGGCTATCTCCACTTTAGCGGAAGGTAATCCTGGCTGATTTTATGTGCGAGCAATATTTTCAATGTCTTAAATAACTACGCTTAACTGTCTCCATACCAGTTACAGATCACACCAACTGTCTGATTCATAGAAGCTCTTGTCACTGGTTTCGGTTCACGAAAGACATTACGTTGCGAATAAAATTTTCGATACTTCAGCCCCTGCGGCAACATCGTTTCTTCTTCTGCAGTTCTCGCAGCGGGATCTAGGGACCAATTTTTCTCCCAGAATCTGACGTATTGTTGGGGGCCCTCCCGCCGTGATGATACACACAGACGAAGTTGCCTTTACCTTCGTTCCTGCCCCCCTCATAACTTGGTACCTTCGCAGACACGTGCTAATGCGTGCAGGTGTGCGTCTTCAACTTCTGGAGACAATTTGTCTACTCGAGCTTCATACTTCCAGCCTCCCTCAAACTGATGGCTCCCCTTCCATCTAAAACATACATAAACACATAAAGTCCAAAATTCCTCATTGAATAGGAAAATTCACCAACTCTTGGTTAACGACAACCCCCGTTATGAATAGGATTTTTCCTTCTTCGTTTGATGATTTTTTTTTTTTTTTTTTCACCTTTGTAGAAGGATCAACGATTGAAACGGCACTGATAAAGTGATGATGGAAACGGAATGTTGTCTTTTCTCTCTCTCTTTTTTTTTCTTTTTCTTACGCTTTGTGGATAAACAGGATTTTTTTAACCTACTGATTCATAACGGATTTCTGATGGGTAAATCTCATGCAAGTTTTCTTTGAATAATACTTGATAGAAAGAGAAAAGGTTATTTTTTAAATATTCCGTTACGCTACATCGTTTTTAAATTGAATTTATTTTTACATTGCTCCACTGACCTAATTGCTAAGATTAATCTTTCGTGATGGACATTTGATGAAAATTGTAAAGTAGAATGATAAACTATCTTATTTGAAATTTAGAAGATTAAGCACCCATTTTCTTCATCAAAGCAGCGAACATAATTTAGTAATTTATCTACTTAAAAAGACTGAACTTGATATTATTATTGCTTTTAGATTCTTAGTAAAATTAAAGGGAAACAGCAAACTTAAAAAAAAAAAATGTTTCTGAACGATAAGTACATAATTTGAATACGTAAGAGTGTTTTTACGCACGCAAAGGTAAAAGAAAATAATAATATTAATAATAATAATAATTATTATATATATATATATATATATATATATATATATATATATATATATATATATATATATATATATATATATATATATATATATATATACAGGCAAAATATCAATTTTTACAAATGAGGAGTAATTTATCAAAAGGGAACATATCCACTTTTTAGAAAAAATCATTTTATGACATTTTCTAAATCTTTCAGATGACATTTATCAAATCACTTACTCTCAAGAAGTCCAAACGTGGAAAATCCTATTTTATTCAAGGGTAAAGTGTGGCTTTTTGATCAAAAGTTAACAAATCCGTCCTCTGCACGTTTTATGTTGAACAAAAGGGGACAGATCCTGAAAGAATCTGTAGTACGAAGACTTTTAGATTCAAAGGAACACATGTCCAAAATCCTCGAATTTTAATTCACTACTTTTAGGTTCATGTACTTCGATAAGAGAATATGAGAAGGTGTAATATTATTGTTTTGGTGAAATTGGAATTCTCAACATTCAGGTTTTCGTTCAAAAGGGCACATATCCAAAATTAAGATGACGATATCTCCTTGTTTTTTTTTTTTTTTTTACACTATCATTTCTTACTCTGGGCCATGATTTTCTGCGCTTTCGTGCTCAATTCTGTACCCAGAGAAGTTGATAAAACTATTTTGCTCTTACCTTAATTCGTTTTTCTCACCTCCTGAACATTTTTAGAAAATGGATATGTTCCCATTTGATAAATTAGTCCTAATTAACATAGGTAAAAAAAGAAAACCAAAAGTAGCAATTATTAGAAAAAAGTTGGAAGGTTGAATCCAGAGCTCATCAGCCGTGAAGGATTCGATAAATATGGTCAAAAGACCAAAAAATTTTAAACTACAAACTAGAATGAGAGTGTTTAAGCTCCAATATATAAACTACAGAATATCATTGGGCAAAATCATCACATGCTAAACTATATAAAATAAACAAGAACTTAAATTAATAGCAGGGGGTTTCGCCTCGACTAATTAGGAAAACGAGTTCCAATAATTAGCCTCCTACAGGACAGTACCTGCCAATAACATAAATTATCTTACCTGAAGATCCGAAAAGAACAAGCCCAATCCAGTGTCAATCCAATCAAAACTCTTAAAGCAGAATAAAACAAAACTTATCCGTTCCGAAAAATCAGTCCATTTTCATGCAAGCCGTCCATTTAACACGTGCAAAAAGTACATCAACCAGCTAAGCTAATGGTTTATCGCGGTTGCATCATACGTTTAAACAGTTAAACGGTTTCAGGAGAAGCAAAATGTTCATTGTAGGCTATACTTAAGCAAATATTTTTAACCAGATTTTTTTCCTTCCCAGATTTTTTTTCCTCGCCCTCTAACGGACGGCTTGCATGAAAATGGATTGATTTTTGGACACGGATATATTTTGTTTTATTCTGCTCTAACATATTTGATTGGATTGAACTTTGGATTGTTGATTACTGGATTGGGCTTTTTCTTTTCGGATCTTCAGGTAAGATAATGTATGTTATTGGCAGGTACTGGCCTGTAGAAGGCTAATTTAATTTCTTGTGTATTGTGTATAATTTAGCATGTGGTGCTTTTGCCCATTGCTATTTCCTTGCTGCTATTCCATATAAGGACAGATTTGCTTTCTCGGAGGTTGGATGACAGAATACGCCTGAATGTAGTGTGTCTAAATCCTGAATGAAAGCACTGAAAAATGTTTTATTTAAATATTGACAATAATGCTTCGCAAAACGTTATAATGAATTAAATTTATTCAATTAAAAATAAAGCCCTTCGATTTATTTACATATATTGACAACTTTCACAGAAATGATTCAAGTAATAAACACTTCATTATTTTAGCATTATAGCTCAATGATTTTTACAACAAAATCACTGAGACGCAAAATCATAAGAATCAATGAAAAGAAGTTAAATGTTACACTTAACACTTTGAATTCATTCTTTTGATGAGCGGTACATACAATGCGTTTTAAGGATACATGTTTTAAAACTAAATAGTTTTTTCTTATAAATCATGTATTATTGGATGCATTAAATGAGACAAAACGTTTACATGAATGAATTCATAAAAGTTTAAAATGTACAAGCACACAACACATGAGAGATTTGATTTAAAAGAACATACAAGAAAGTTTACATGAAGTAATGTTTCAAAGGCGTGTAAAAATGTGCTAAAATAATGAATTATAAACAAATTACGTATTTGAATCAGACGGAGTTTACCAGAACTCTATCTTGAATTATCTTTGGTGATACGAAACAAATCACATGCATGGACGGTTGTTCAAGCTTTGGTGACAAAGTAGTTCAAGAAGCTAGAATGAAGCACTTGAATCTTGTAGTAAGGCTCATTTGATCCGAGCTGGTTCATCGGACATTCTGTTTCTCACTCAGACTGCTGTCAATGATCTAATTCTCTAACTTTAATACCAATTTACAAATATATTAGACATGGGCGTAGCCAGAATTTCCGTAAGGGAGGGGCAAGCATAGGCGCAACAAGATAGTGGTTATAGTTGCTCCTTTCCCCCAGTACGGACCTCTGTCATTGCTTAAAAGTGTAGTCCACCCCCCTACCCCCCCCCCCAAAAAAAATAATAATATATTTTTTTTGCTATTTTTTGTCAGGGTAGAAAAAGCGGTTATGTGGCTCTCCTCCGGAAATGTTTCAAAATTAAAGTCCTAAAATTGCAATTTTAAATTATCTTCTTTAACATTTGTAAAGAGCGTGGGAATCAAAGGTTCTCTTCTAGGAAAAAGCAGTTGCCCCTCCCTGTCCCCTCTGGCTACGCCCATGATAGTAGAGCTCTTACAAGAAATAATTATGCGCAACTTGCAACCATACTGTTATTTTACGGAAAGAGTGATTTTACAGAGAAACAAGATGGCGGATGACGTCAGCTTGTCATTTTTAGGAGCTCTACTGGTAAGAAATCGTCTACACTGTAGACTCTACAGCTAGAATGACGCCGTAAGTGACGCCACTACTGTTGTGACATAAAAATAAAATATTCGATTGTGACATCGAAAGAAAATAACTTGCATTTGCAAAATAATAACTATTTTAAATACTACACAGTACAATCAGTAAATTTAATCTTATCTGTATCAATACAAGATATTCTACAAAAATTTTGATAAGAAAAAGGCCTGATTATACGAATATTTTTAATGAAAACATAAAATGAAAAAATTGCCAAATTAAATTGTTGTCTTCTTTATTTCAAACACAATTTCACAGCTGAAGTGACATATTTCAACAGTTGTTCGTTGATTTTTAAAGTTTAGTTCTTGAAGAAACTAAAAAACGAAATAATTTTCATTGTGTTGCATTTTGACTTCTACCAACTATACACGTTCATGAGTCGAAGCATTTTTGACAAAACCTGAAAGCTGAGGGGGTTTAGTGAGAGAGAGAAAAAAAAAATAAAACTTCCCATATCGTCTGTGTTCAAGATTTTTATAAGCTTCAAACAGTTGTCGATAGAGTTCACTTAGTTTGAAGATTTATTCATTTTCCCATGAATTTTTTTCATAATCAAAACACAGGTTATAGCTCGGAATTTGAATACTCATAATAAAACTGAGTGAATTAACAGTCTGAAATTGCGTCTGCTTCTATAACTTTGGATTCCGAGTAGACCTGAAAATCGAAATTTTTAGTTGAGTTCAAATATTCAGTCAACAACCGGAGACTGGTAGTTATGAGATTCAACTGCAGAGATAATTTCGCTGTATGATAGGGAAAGTTTAGGAAGATACTTTCATCAGGTATTCTATTGAAAAATTCAGTTTCAAATGATTATTACTAGCTGGTTTTGAATATTTCCCCCAAGAACTTGGTGTGGTGTTATAGCTGAACTGTTTCAGCTATAAATTTCAAGTGTCCAACCCCTGTGCTGGATTTTCATTTTATTTATTTATTTATTTTTTTGTATTATTGGGAGTTTATTAACCGATTCTTTGACGATAAAAGAGTAGCTGTAAATTCACAAGTTGGTATTTGAATCATGGTATATAATGGCAAAGTTTAAGGAAAATTGAATCCTCCCTTTACTGTTACTCCCCCTCCCCACCATGGTAATTTCCGAGAGGAATAAACTGAAATTATAAAAAAAAATCAATAATACCATAATAAAATTTAAAAACTATGACCTACTGTATTTAAAAATAATTTGGTTTATATAAACTACAGTTGAGTTATTATGGTCCACTTGTAATATATTGAACTATAGTGGGCAATCATGACAGGGTCAAAACACTTGTATACTAAGCTATTGTGCCGTTAAAATGTGTAGCTAAGTTAAGAAAGAGTTAAGAAGTGTCTGAAGTGTGTACAACTTTCAGTATTTAACTATTAAACAAATTGTGATTTTTTACCAAGGTGTTGAATAAAGTCATATTAGAGGCATTATTGAGGCGTTTAATACTAAAACTAGCTGAATCCACTTTTTACTATTTTATAGGAGAGAGGGGGAAAATTCCTCGTTTGAGCTGTTATTTCAAAGAATACAGGATTTGGACAGCAGTTTTTCAACAAAACTGAACAGGTTGAGTCCATAATAATAGGGTCTGGAGGGGTAAAGTTGTCTTACATCAAATAAAAAGCCACACATCTTTGAAATAAATTAAAGAGTAAAAGTAAATATTTATTTTAGATTTTAGTAACTGGGGAAAAGTTTTAAATTCAAAAATTTAATGCTGGTAATGCCTCATTTAGTTAAAAAAAAATCGTTTCGTTTGCTTATGAAGAATTTTAATATCTAAACACTACTTTAAACCTCTCTAAAATTTTGTTTATTAGAATTTTCAACAGACTGACTGCAGAAAGCTTCTCATTTGTCTCAAGAACACTTTCTCATTTAAAACAGCTGAGCTGGATTCATTTTTAGAGAATAACATAAATAAGGTGGTAATTCGTTGAATAATTAAAATAAGGGGATAAAATGGTCATAATTCGAGTCTAACATACATCCTTCTTCTACAATGTATTCGAACAACTTGATTTGCTATCTGTTTCACATGCACTGTCTAGCTGTGCATAAGACACGAAACAAAACGAGGACAAGTTGAGAATGTTGGAGTTTTGATTTAAAAAACTACTAATCCAACTAGCAGAATTGTTTTTCATTAAAAAAAAGCAGAAAATATCATTAATTCAACCAAATGAATCTACAACTGCAAATAACCAATGTAATCAGTAACACTTTGTATTTCTGCGGATTATTGGGTGTTGATGAAATGCGAAGGGAGAAAACAAATCAAAGAGCTTATTGTGCAAGTTAGTGAACAGACAGATTTACTAGCAATAAAATATTCAAAAAAGAAAAACAAAACAAATAGTGGAAATTTATCCCACTTTTCCTGAGAACATTGTTGAAGTCAAAGAGCCAAATATGGGTAAAATTCTTGGTGAGCAGACTTTTGACTGTAAGGGACATCATAAATTCTCGTTATTTATTTAAATAAAATCAATTTCTTTAACAAGAATTAGATGTGTTGAGCATCTGTTGTTACGGTAATTTACGACGATCTTACGTCACTTGTTTTTTATTTTGACCACTTTACCTCATGGGACATCATAAATACATATTAAAAAGAAAATGTCATAATAATATTTTTATCAGTTTTTACTTCCTTTTACAAAAAAGGAAGTATTGTATTCACGAAAAAAATTTCACTTTAAAATCGACCTTAATTTCCATTTTACTCACCCCCGAATGAATATTGTGTTTTTTTTTTTTCCGACTCGACCACACGTGGATAATGCCTAAGTGGCCTAAGAACGTATAGACACGCGAAATATCCATAATGATGTTAATTACAACGAATTTTCTCGTGACGTTTGTATGTGTGTATGTATGTCACATAACTCAAGAACGGTAAGTCCTAGAAAGTTGAAATTTCGTACGTAGACTCCTAGTGGGGTTTAGTTGTGCACCTCCCCTTTTGGTTGCATTTGGGTGCTTCTAAAGGGGTCTTTTTCCCCTTTTTGGGGGAAATAATTATTAATTTCGATGTAAACTCAAGTTGTGTTATAATTTGGCGGACACTTGGTGATATATCGCCAGTCTTTTGGTCGCCAAGTTTTGTAGCCAACTTGGCGACACATTTGGCGATTTTTTTCAAAATTCGTTTCAATTTGGCTACTGTTGGTGATATTTAGAGAGTAAACTATTGAATCGCATTAAAATTGCCAGTAATGGAGAAATGACATTAAATTGGAAGTAAAAGGAAGTCATGTGATGCACACATCAGTTTGTTTCTTCCTGAAATTCAGTACTATTTTTTATTTATTAATGTAACACAAAATCGCGAAAAAACCTTAAAAAAAATCTTTTATTCATTATACATCTATGTTAAAAAGTCTGGATTTTATGACCATTTTGTCCCACCAAAACCTATCAAATTATGCAATACAAATTTTTTTAAAAATTCATGGATTGAACTGGTTTTTATGCGAAACCTCAGATTTATCACTTAAAAAAATTACATTTAAAACTCATTCGTACAATAAGGCCTTTCTTGTATAATTTTATTTTGAAATCATAATTTAAAATACTAATAAAAACACTGCAGCATAACTTGAAAGTCACTGGGCACTAAGGCGTATTCAGACATTCCAAAAAATGTCACACTTCACATAAAACATTTTAAAATTTTGTACTGCCTTTCAATATGGTACATATATATACACACACACAGTTTACAACTTACTATTCGATGATGTATCTGGCACGCTTTTTGGAGCAGTTACTTTTTTTTTACAAGTACACAGTAAGCTTAGAAGATCCTTTTTCTTAAATAAGTTATAGTTAACTATGTAGTAATGTTTGCATAAGAAAAGTGAAAACTATTTTCCTGGTTAGTGTTTACTTTCATAATGAAGAGTCTTTCCCTTTTTCCATCTTTTAAACTTTTTAACGATTTGTAAAATATGTCCAGTTGAAAGGCAAATCTATTATCAATGGAAATACATATTTTCATTTTACTAAACTCAGCTACTAATATAAACTTGGATATAATAATAAGAAGAAATTGCTTCATGGATATGCAATTTTATTTTACTCTTAAAAGAAACATTAAAGTTCATTTTATTAACAATAACTTTATTGATTACGTGTCCGTCAATTAGTAGTGCTAATTATGTTAAAAAAATCCCGGTTTATGACTTCTCATACATTTTAAAAGTAATATACCATCTTTTTGCAACAGAGAAAAGCAATATCAATTCATAAATGTTATTATTTTTATAGAGGTAATATAGCGAAACTGGATTTTAATTTCTTTTTTCATGGCTAAAACTTTTGTACTTAATTTAATTAAGTCACCCGGGGTAATTCCCGGCCAGCAAGTTTCTGGGGTAATTCCTGGTTATAGCATTTTCCATGATTTAAGATCACTTCATCAAAATTTAAAAAAAGAAAAGAAATCATAGACGTACTCTGAACTATCCTTGTTGAAATTTATTACTTAATTATGAGTTCATTGAATATTTTTTTTGAAAATATTATTTATTTATTTTTTTGAAATGGCTTGCTGAATTTTTGTAAAACAACATTGGTCTTAGTTATGATACATTTTTACAAAAATCTTGGTCACAACCAAAACTTTAATTATTTTTCTTTTTTCTCATTTTGTTTGAATTGTGAACTACTTCAGTTACTGAAAAATAATTTTGCTTACGCTGGCTAAAGCGAGATAAAATAGAGAAAATTGAGATTCCTAATATTTTCTTATGGTTAGGTATAGAAGCTATAAACATTGAATACAAATTGTACAAAACATATTTTGGCTAATGATGAGTTGAATGTATATATATTTCTTATGCTTAGTAATTTTGTTTTAACCCGGAAGTAGTTAATAATCAAATCAGCTTAATAAGTTGTATTAATAATATACATCAAAAATGTGTGTATTTGCCCCAAGTATGTGAGTGACCAATAATAACTCCATAAGTGGTCAGGAAATACCCCATCTCTGGGATAAATCCTGATCATTAATAAACAATATTTATTCAAACTACTTATGCATTATTGATAAAATAAATATTTTATTAGAGGAACAACACAGTATACTTACTCCAGGCCAATGTAGTAACTCTAGCTTATATAGATTTTTTAATTATTGAATGTTGATGTGCTTTTTGACCAGAAACTAACCCGGGGGACTTCATAATATTTTTTGTTGTTGTTGTTGTTATAACTCAATTCCAAAAGAAAAAACTTAATACCGCAGAAGTTTAATGGAAAACATCGAACAGCTACGAATCAATAATTATGTCAGATTGTTTGCGTGTTTTTAAGGACGCCGAAATTCAAAGATTTCTTTTGCTTGTTTCAAAGGGAATAATAGCTGCCAATACTATATTCTTCTTAATTCCAATTTATTTACACACAGGTCAGGTTTCATTTTCTACACATATCCGTAGACTTTTTTCTACTGATTTTTTTTTTCAAAAAAATAAAGCTTTTGATACTTTTGAACCTAGTTTAAATTTTGAATTACACTGCTCCAAATATAGCCATTATCAGATCAATTCACTGTTATTTGAATTCAGGGCCGCAGTTACTACTTTTCTCCACCTTCTCCCACCTCTTAGCGTAACGCTTTAGGTCCTGCATTTTCTACTAAGTATACGTCTGTATTTGACCGTAATTTGCACAGGATCAGTTTTACGTATAAAATCATAAATTGTGAGCTAATTTTAACGATTTCACTGTCGGATTAAGCTGAAATTTACAATAAGTTTCTAAATTTGCTATTGATTTGAAAAATTAAAAAATGTCTTCGACTTATCTTAAAAAATGCCAGTGTTTTCGTTCTTTCCTATAGATTCGCACCTAAAACAAATCAGTCGCCAAATTTCGATGACATAGTTTTACTTAAAATTCAAGTTTGCCGTGGAAATAAAATAATCCTGTTTAAATGCATTTGACTGGAGAAGATTTATAAATCTGATTTGTTTCGAGACATTTGTTCATTAATAAGCAAAAATGGTGGTAAGCTTTAATAGTTTTGAAAAAAGCATATTTTTTGAAATTAGTTTAATACTGTTTATTATGAAATTATTTTATAACCTCTTACGTATTATGAAATAATTATACAGTCGCACCCATTTGTAACGAAAAAGCGAATTATTATTCTTATAGCGAATTTATTTATTTTTACTGTGTATTATTTAACCTGGTATAAGGAATATTACGGCTATAACAAGATTTTTTTTTTTGGTCCATTCTTCTTCGCTATAAACGGGTGCTCCTGTATAACCTATCCTATTATTCAAACCTGCATTTCATAAGGTTTATTATGAAACTCTTATATAACTTGTCATAAAAAACAGCATTTCAAAAGGTTTATTATGAAATATGATTGCAAATAATAGGAATGATCAGTTCTTAGAAAGATAAAGAATTGATGTAATTGACATATGGCTGATTAGAAAATATACGACAAAGGTTAAGCTACGTAAAAAGTATTTCATTGAACAGGAAAATATCACTTTTTATTTTCTATAATACAGTAACCCCTCGTTACATCGCTCCTCGTTATAACGTCATTCGGATATATCGCTCTATTAATCTCCCGAAAAATATTTTTAAATAAAAGATTGCTTCGCATTAAACAAAGATAATTTTTGAAATTTGCTTTTAAGAAAAAGTGTTTCATTCTTTTTTTAAGCAAATAGCAAAAACTAGAGCATGTTTTCCATTCACTTAAATTCGTTCAGCTTAAGATGCACCTTTTGATTCGTATTCTAACAAAAAACAGTAGAAATATTATAGATCCTGTTTTTATTTTAAAAAATGGTCGACTAATTTTCTTTTGTTTATATTAATAAATTGATCCTTTTGTACGTGCATATGTGATTAGTTTGAATTAAGTTAATTATATCCTTACTTTTCATAACAGCAGTTATAACGCGTTTTCGGAAGCATCGCGCTTTTTTCTTATCCACCGACAAGCACGATATAGCAAGGTGTTACAGTATTGTGAAGGTAAAACGTAGTAAACGCTGCCCTGATTACAATAAACAACTACAATGCGGCCTGAGACACTGAATTGACTGACGTGAAGCGTGCCGAGGCATAAGAGTTGACCATTCAAACCCCGCGCTATAAATCGGAGCTGCCCATTAAAAAATCACAATAACTCCACTCGGAGCTGCTTTCAGAAATTGGAAGTTATCGAATGTAAGGTGTGCCCTGCCAAGGGAGAGTGTTCATTACTGGGGAGTGTTGGCCTTCTTGCAGCAGACTGACAGATGTACCACTCATTGTGATTCGTCGGATAATGGTGATGATGGTGAATAGAAGCTGTCGGTGGCGGCAAAACAGCAGACGGCGGTGTGACCAGAGATGTTGCAGCGCTATCTTCAACCTGAAGGTGTCCGGCACCAACATCACTGTCGTAGCCGGACCCGGACGTGCAGCTACCGCCGGGAGTGTGATTGCCGGGCAGCGTGGGTCCGTGTCCATTAAAAAATCACAATAGCTCCATTCGGAGCTGCTTTCAGAAATTGGAAGTTATCGAATGTAAGGTGTGCCCTGCCAAGGGCGAGTGTTCATTGCTGGGGGGTGTTGGCATTCCTGCAGCAGACTGACAGATGTACCACTCACTGAGATTCGTCGGATGATGGTGATGATGGTGATGGTGAATAGAAGCTGTCGGTGGCGGCGGCAAAACAGCAGACGGCGGTGTGACCAGAGATGTTGCAGCGGTATCTTCAACCTGTAGGTGTCCGGCACCGGCATCACTATCGTAGCCGGACCCGGACGTGCAGCTGCCGCCGGGAGTGTGGTTGCCGGGCGGCGTGGGTGACTTGCCGTGGACTTTCATGTGCTTGCGCAGAGAGCTGGGATGAGTGTAGCTCTTGTCGCAGCCGCGGATTTTACAGTTGTAAGGTTTGTCGCTCGTGTGTACGTGAGAGTGTTTCTTGCGATCTGAGCTATTCGCAAATCTTCGGTCGCAGCCTTCGAACTCGCACTTGAAAGGTTTTTCACCTGGAAAAAGAAAAAAGACCAATTATCCTCAAATTAGTTTTGACACAAAAATATAAGAAACGAACATTCATGACTAAATTAAAACAACCCGTTCACTTGACTGTTGGTTAGGGTTTTTGTGAACCATTCCTTTTTTTATGCACTGATGAAGAGGCTTGTTTTGATAGCATCGAAACAACTGCTTTCCTAGTTTTTAACTATTTTTAATTTCTTTTGTATGTACTTTTATTCACGATGTTTTATTTTATTCTTATCTTTGTACACAAATTTTGACTGCTTTTTTACACAACTAACATTGATGGTTTTAATGATTTAAAATCAATTTCATTTTACAAGAAATTACTGAAAACTGTTATTAGGTTTTGTACTAAAATTCACACGAAAACTTATTTATGTTCAAGAGAATTTTAAGACAAACTTTTCCATGACAACTAACGGTTTCAACTTTACACAAGTTTTACTCGAAAGTTTAATTTTGTCACTTACATTATTTTGCTTCTAGCTTCCTCCAGTATACAAGAAAATAAATAATTTATTTCGTTGAAAATGCCTTCTAAGTTGGCAGAGTATCTCAAACTCTCCTGATTTGGATTAAACACTCAAACTTTGACCTATGCTTAAGTTTTTTCTGATAGTTCATTGAAAGATTTATAGGCAGTTGTCAGGTTATGTATCGTTTGTTTTTGAAACAAAACTGTTACAATGTTTTGTTTCTTGTTTGTAAAAATGTGAAAAAATACAAAGAGTTAAACTGAAGAACTATTTAAATGATTTTTGTTGCACAAATCCACAAATATTTTTATGCTTAAAAGAATTCAGAAAGTGGAATGTTTTAGTGTCATCGGGATTTTTTTTCTTTCTTTTTTCTCTCTCCAGCTTGTGATACTAATACCAAACTAGTCGACCCGTGCGGAACTCCGCACTGTGCTTCAAATCGTTTCATAAGGCATTTCGCTCTTTAAGAATTTCAAAGGAAGAACATTATGACGAAGAACCGAAAAAAAGGTAAGCGCAGAAGAGAAGGCATGTAATTTAAAGACATCAGTAACAAAACCTCGTTAAATACAACGTTGTGATAATTTGATCATAGCTCCCCTTTTAATCGTACATATTTTCAATGCAAACATAAATGTCATTAAAAGTGTGGCTGAGTGGTGACTCGTGAAAAAGCAATAATTGTGCATGTGAAAAAACAGGTTGTGGCAAATACAGTCCTGCACATGTCAGCATCTGACGGGAAAAAAAGAAACATTAAAGAGATATTTATTGGCACGTATTCGAATTGGCGCCATTCTGACTAACAGCCCGACACCCCAACAAACCTAGCAATTGCGCCTTCCTTTTCGAAAGCTATTCATTGAAGGAATGCGCAGTAAAAAACGGCAAAAAAGGTTTTTGCCAGAAAAAATAATAATACTAAGATCATGCTTCTATATTTTGTCATTAACCAGCATGATACGATTTAAAATTATTCGCAAAGCATGGAATTTGATTAAAGAATGACGAAGATCTCACGTAGCGATTGAAACAAACATTCTAGAGAAGTAATAAATTTGATTGAAAATAAGTGTTTTTATCTTTGAATATTGAACTATTTCACATAGAAGGTTGCTTTAACCGTTACGCCTTAAATGCCCTCACATGTTTCTCTTTTAATCGAACACTTAAAATTCAAAACCAAAACCAGTTGAACTGAGTCCGTTCTTAAGTGTAATTTTTCGAACGTAGACAAAATGTATTTTTTTTTTCAGCAGAAAGCAGAGGAGTAGAAAATAATTTCTTGCTAATGAAGTTGATAATACTTTTAATGCTTTATATCGTATTCGCGCGAATAAAAAATTAAAGGTTTACTGAGTGAAACTCATAGTTTTAATCGGGCGTAGTATTTTTTCATTTGTACAAAAGGTCGAACACTGCTATTAGAAACATCTACATTTTAGCATACAATAAAAATGTTTTTCTGCACAAAAAGGATTTCTTTAGGTAAATCTAATACTTTTTTATGCTTACATTATTTTGAGTGGTCTGGATGTAGTCAAAGAACACAGTTCGATTAACAATCAACTTATCCGAATGATAACTGTAGCCTGCATAAAGGAGTCGAAACACCAAGTAGCATTCCCACTGCATTTATTTTATTAGGTGTGTATGTTATGAGCACATGTAATGCGTAATACTAATATAAATTTGATATTATGTCCGACAGCCCAAGCTTGCCCGAAGTTCAGATAGTTTATAGCCGAACGCTCTACCGAATAAAACTTATCAATTAAACCGAACAACTAAGTCCAGTGCTGTTAAGCTTTATTAAAATATGAACACACACACAGGCTATTTTTTTTTTACCGAAAGCGACGTAAAAAATGGAAAACTGCATTAGAACTTTGCTTTAAAAAATGCATAAGAACTACAGGCAGCATCAAAATTTTGAAACAGCAAGAGGCGATTTCGAAAACTTGAATTTTCGACCGTAAGTCTTTTTTTCGTCATTGGCCAGCCTGATAAGTTTTAAAATGAGAGGGGATTAATATATAAGATAAGATATTGAAGAAAAATGTTTTTATTTTTGAAAATTTTTACAATTTGTTATCGCAGGCTGCTTAAACCGTTATAACTTAGATGGCAGCACATGTTCATCATTTAACAGCACGGTTAAAATACAAAATAAATTGAACTATGCTTTCGAATGTAGTAAAAATGTGATAAGCTATTTGTTTTTTAGCAGAAAGAAGAAAAAATATGTATTTTACCCTTCAAATTGAGGTAGTATTTTATTTATTTGTACAAAGAGTCAAAAACTCATTAGAAGAATATATATTTCAATGTACGATTTATTATTTTTTTTCTGAACAAAAAACAATTCTATTGTAGTCTGAAATCTTAAACCTGTTACTTATATTTTCGCTTACATTATGCTTTAATTTTCTTTCCAGAGCCAAAGCTTCAAAAAAAAAAAAAAAACACGTGCAATTTCGAAGTAATTTAGCACAAAATCACTGAATGTTTTCATATCAGCAAGGAGCATTTCCTTCTCATTTATTCTATTCCCTCATAGTTGTTATTCATTTAATTCAGTGTTCATGTAATGCGCGATATTTCTCTTAATTTTTTTGTTGCAGATTGTTCGGACGTGGGCCCGAACACGGAATCTTCTGGTTACGAAGAGAACGCTCTGCCGATCAAGCTACTCAGCTCTGCCGGTCACAGCGCAAATTAAAGTTATAAGTTTGACCGAAAACCTTATTCTGGTTCTTTAAAACAGGTTTTTCGGCTAAAAGAAACAATTTTCAGACCTTGGGTCTATTTTTCGTCAGTAGCCAGCACCATAAGCTATAAAATAAGCCGTAAATCAAAGAAATCGATCAAGAATTGAGGGAAATTTGGCGTAGAAACCAAAAACAGGCTACAGAAATAATATATAAGGATGCTTCAATGGGGAAGAATATTGAACTATTTTTACTCATCAAGTTGCTTCGATATTTTCATGCAGTTGTTTTAAAGCCTCAAAAATTATCAATATCGGTGCGGGGCAAAACAACCGAAATGAAAATTCGGTAAACTTGCGTACAATTAGATCAGCTGTAAATTCTTCTCTTTGAGGATTTTTTTTTTTTCATCCATGAACTTTTTAGGGCTTGATCTTTTACTATAATTTTGATTCTTCTCGCTGTAGCTAGCTGTCGATTAAATTTTAAGTTCTTGTGACTCAACATGCCCCTTAAAGCGCAAGAGAGCAACGTATGTTTTTAATTACTTATGCTTCAATGGATAAAGACAAGAACCTCTGAAAGTTACATGATCAATGATAAATTAAAGAGCTTTTTCATTACAAAACTGAAGTGCGAGGGTAAGACGAAATGTTGATTTCAAGATATATTTTGAGAAAAATTATTGTGGTATTATTCTTAAATGAAGTAATTTTGTAACTAGCTTAAATCTAAGTGTAAATAAAAGTTTAAAACACTCATATTTGAACTATTATCAGTAATCAACAAATTTTCATGCATTCAGCAAAATGTTTATTTTAAACCATTGCCGTCGTAAATACAATTTTAAACAAAAAATTTCAACTTAAAAAAAGGCATTGAAAAGTATTATAAATTGTATTTTTATTCTTCAATTTTACTAGAATTTTCTTTTTTTGAAATCTTCATGAAAAAAAAATTAGTTACTTAAAGTTGTAAAAAAAAGGTTTATTGGTGATCCGTTTAATATGCAAAGAATGAGGTGAATGAATTGATCGATCAATGGCTAGTTTCCCTTTGCAAACGGAATAAAACTTCCTTTGGAAATACTTCCCTGAGTCCTACACTGTAATAAAAGACAGAATTATTTTGGAACTTGTGAATCAGTTCCAAGATCTCTTGTAGTAAAATTTGTTTATAAACATCAACATGAAATGATTGATACTACACTGTACGACAAAAAAGAGAGCGAGAGAGAAAACCCTTCAAAATGCTTCTTACATTATTCTTGTTGATTTTTATGTAAGAGGACTCCCTGGATTCAATATGACCACCATTTCCCCCCATTACCCCTTTTTTAAGATAGCTCCCCCCCCCCTTTTTATTTCCAGTTTTCGATAATTTCGTAGTCATTATTCTGATTTGCATGGGAAGGGAATATTATGTTAACAGTTAACATTCTTCTGAGGAGATAGAGAGGGGAAAAGTTTTAAAACATAAGCACTTGTAGCTAAAATGGACACTTAGGGGTGCTAGCTAAAATGGAAATTCAATCCTAAAATATTTAAAAGAGCATCCAACACGATTTTTTTTAATGGTTTGTTTTACAATATTTTTATTTATTTTTCAGTATCAAACTAGAGTATTGGCCTCACTCCTATGAGTCCCAAGTCCGAAAAAAATTTCATGCAGTAAAAATAAATAAATAAACAAATAAATAAATAAATAAAAATCTAGGAACCAAATTGCATGTTGCATAAGAGTCGCAACACCGATCTTAAGTAAAGAAACATTCCATATTATTCATATTTCTTCAAGTTACATTCATGAATAAAATTAAGATTAGAAATTAAATAAAATATGCTTATAAAATAGCATTAATGTATATTAATGTTTCTGGCAATTAACCCTCATTTTTTATCCCCATATCAATAAGTGCTATCTTTAAAATGTAACACTAATGAAAAACTAGCAAATGTAACGAAGTTTTTTCCTATTAATACTATTACTTTTATTAAGAAATGTATTAGCTTGTCATTGAAAAAAAACTGAGAAACATCTTTTGGTGCATTTAACAGCCAGAACATCATGCTAAGAATGAGCCCGTTCCGCATAATATTTCTACTTAAGTCTTAAACGTAGTTTCTGCGAAAAAAGCTTGCAAATTATTTGCTTGGCCATACTTATGCTGTTTTATACGCGCTTATATATGCTTCATTTTTTCTTACTCATGCTTTTTACGCACTTATTTTACTTAAGAATATTGATTAAGCTTTTCTCTAGCTTATCAATAATTATTACACTTATTTATATGAAATCTAGCTTGTTTTGCTTTTACTTTGCTTTGTTTATCCTCATGGCACTGTTCATTAGCTTAGCTATAACTATTGAGCTTCTCCTATAAGCGTAACCATTTTTATTACGCTTTTCTTTAGCTTAAATATGCTTATTGCGCCTTCTTTAGTTGTAAATGAAAAAAAACCCAAAGAAAATATTATGTAATAAATTAAATGTAATAAATTAACTTTTTTTTATGGGGTGAAAATTCCATTAAGTTATTTTTTATCTAAATGACCACTGCTGAAGAACAAATCTTAAAGCCTAATAAGAACAAAAACTTCGATCGCCATTTCTTACACCCACGTGAGACTTCAATAGATAAAACACAGGATCAAAAGAAAAAAATACTCCGCGTACTTGTCAAGATGATATCCAACGGAAGAGTTAAGGGCGTATTTATATACGAGCTAGCAAAACACCACAATCTTATATTTCTTTGAAGTATGGCAAGTGAAAACAAGCTACTTTAATTACGTCAAAGTGCAAAACTGTTCTCATATTTGTTGCAATACTTCAACCGGTGTTTCTGTTACTTCAAGTTTTGCTCTCCATGTGGTAAAGAATGTCATGAACGTGGAGAGGAAACCACTTTAAATGTCATTTCTTAACAAAAGCGTGCCATATGAATGGGATAATTTTGTCACGCATATCATTTGTCCAGAAAAAGGTTTTTGATATATCGTTTAAAAATGGAGGTTATTGTTCGGAAATTTATATTTGCTACTATTTGTCACATAGTTGCAGTTTTTAGTGTATAAAGAAGGGTTGGAGCTGCAGGTGGATGTAAAAATTATATTTTGTTGGGAACAGACTGATAGATCGTAACTTTTTTGCACTCTGAAGAGAAAGATGTTGAATGTGGTATATCTGGATCTATTCAAAGTATTTTGATCATTTTAGAGATGCAACAGCAAAGTGAAGAAGAATAATTGAGGCAGTGAGAAGCAATGGGATGCAAGTGGCAAAATTAAAAATATGGATATAACCAGGACACATGATAGGTGAACATCTCCTCTGTCTTGGGGCAAGAGATGGTACTAATAGCCCTGGTAGTTGCTGCTATACAGCATGATTTATAAAAAAAAATTAAATGAAAGCCTACCAAGGCTGTTATCTTTAAACCCGTTTTACTCAAAACTTGACGATGTTCACTTACATCCCTTTGCTTCTCACTGCCTCAGTTAATGAAATAAGTATGACAAAGAAAAAAATCATTGTGTTCTAAAGCTAATTTTTCAGAAACTGGAAGTAGGAGCTGATCCACGTGGTTGCCTGAAGTATTTTTAGGAACAGTATGTTAAATAAGTGCAATATAAAAAGTCATAGTTAATCGGTTATTAATTTTTACGAGTGTATGAAGAGGAGATCGCTGTATTTTTTTTTACGTAATGCCTGTCCGGATTGCAGAATTTAACAACTTTGGAATTATTGATACTATTTTTTCTTTGGTTACGAAAAATATTTCTTTCAGCTTTAGTAAACACTTGTATAATTAATTAATTATAATTATTTTTGCTGGTATAGCAGTAAAGAACAAGGATTAATCGTTAGGCCATAACACACTCTGCATGAGATAAATAAATACCTTTGTGCTGAAAAGTAAAGTAAGAAGTAACAATGTCAAAAAAGCACAAATTGCAGATTACTGCAGACACGTGTTTCGGCGTTAAAGGGAACGCCTTTTTCAATGCAAAAAATAATGAGTTTATGGATGAAAAGACATCCAACAAAAGCTTTTGTCGGATGCTGTAACGCCGAAACACGTGTCTGCAGTAATCTGCAATTTGTGCTTTTTTGACGTTGATATTTCTTACTTTGCAATCTGAATCCTTATAAACGAAATGATGAAACGGATGCAAAGAAAGGGGTCTTGCACACACAGCGCTGATATAATTAGGTATTTTTATGCTGTTCTTTTTCTCACTTGAGGAAGAAATGTGTGTTCTTGCCAAAAAGAATTCTCGGATTAAGATATCTTTCTCTCTACTGATATAAGCAAATTCTAATTTCGCAGATTAAATAGTTTGCAAAATGACGAATAAAGATACAAAGTGAATATGCCGAGAACACTCAACGTCTTAAAGAATAAAAGGATGAAAAAACTGTTAGAACAACTGTCTTACGCTCATTGAACTGCTATGAAAGGTATTTACTTTTTTTTTCTGTTTTTTTTTTTTTTTTTTTTTTTTTTAACTTGAGCAGCAAGCAAATGCAGTGCTCCACCTAAAAGTATTCTTGGATGAAAATATCTTAACTTTGCCACTTCCGATATTAGCAAATCTTTATTAAAGTTCTACGACAGTAAAGTTCAGTCTACGAAATTATGAATTAAAGACGCAAAGTGAATATGCTGAGAAACCTCAGCGTCTTAAAAAATGAAAGGATGAAGTGACTGTTAAAACAAGTCTTGCGCTCATATAGAGCTAAGGTGCTTTCACACTTTTTATTTTAACTTTAGCATCAGACGCAACGCCTCTCCCATGAATACCTGAACGAAAGATTCATTCTGATATTAGCAAATCATCATTTTGAAGAATTAATATTCTACGAAATGACGAATAAAGGGGCAGATGCCTTGATACACTGTAAAAAAAAAAAAGTGTAACGTTACTCCGTAAATACGGTGGCAGCATTTTGCACTTTGTGCAACCTTATTTCTGCGGCTAGCTTCCTCCATAGCAATGGCGTAACTTAACTGATAAAACTGGTGTAACGTATGAACGTTACACCAGTTTTATCAGTTAAATTACTCCATTGCTATAGAGGCAGCTAAGCGAGGTTACACATTTTTTTTTTTACAGTGTACGAGCAAATGAAAGGATGATGTCGCAGTGATGCTTAGCCTTCATAGAGCTTCTATAATAGGTGTAATTATTATTATTATTATTTTTTACTGAAGCAGCAGATGCAGTGCTCTCCCACAGGAATTTCTAGACGAAAGCAACTTAACCTCTTCTGATATCAGCAACATTTCATTTCATAGAAGAGTGGTTGAATCTAAGAAATTAAATTTTAAAGACGCAGGGTGTAAATCAGCCGTAGCACTTTCTGTGCTGCAAGAAACGAAAAGATGAAACGGCAGTGAAAACACGTCCAAAAAAAAAAAAAAAAAAAAAAGTGCTCATAGAGCTGCTATGAAAAGTTTTCACGTGCTTTTTTTTTATCATCGAAGAGCGGATGCATTGCTCCTCTCATATTAATTCTTGGGTAAAGGTATCCTTCCCTTTTCTGCTATTAGCAAAAGCTTCATTTCATATAATTTATGATCCACGAAATGTAGCAGACTAAAAACAGTATTTGAATTTGTCGTAGTTTTTTTTTTTTTGTGTGTGTGTGTGTGTTTTGACAGACGAAAGTATTCAAAGCAAGTGAAAACACCTGTGTATCTCTTATAGAGGTGCTACAATAGGTGTTTTTAAGCCTTTTGTTTTAACTTGAAGAGCAGATGCAATGTTCCACCTATAGGGATCCCTGGATGAAAGCAACTTTCTCTCTTTTTATATTAAAACTAGGTTCTGCTTGAAAGGTATGACCTTTTTTTTCTGTTTTGTTTTTTTTGTGTGTGTGCCTGCGTGTGAAAACCTGATGGATATGAACCAAGCGCTTTGTGAAAGTGCCTGAATTTTTTCCCGTTTGTCAGCTGCTGGCAAACATAGGTTGACTGAATTAGTGTGTAGGTCTCTCGTCAGATTTTTTAGTTTAAAAAATGGCGGAATGTCTGAAGCAGCGCTACTGCATGAAATTTTGCAAGAAACTGGGCGACTGATAAGTGTTAAGATGCAGACTACTTTCAGTTACAATTTTTCAGCGCGATTCTTCAACTTGATTTCGAAGATTTTGGTGAAAAACTAGACTTTTGCGGCTCCATTCGCTCCTCACTCTCCTGATATCCGACTTCTAGCTGCCCTCAGACTCAAAAGATGACTGAAAGTTACGATAGTTCAGACAAGAAACAACATTATAGCTGCAACGACAGCCAAGCTATACTCCATTCCGAAACAAGCCTTTTCAGAATCCTTCCAACAATGGCAGTACCGCTAGGAATAGTATGGGGAGTCTCAAAGTGACGACAGATTCCCAACGCTCCAGGTTTGTCAGTTTTTTTTTTCTTTTTTTCAACCACACGACAGATACTTAACTAACAGCCTTCGTGAAGCTTCATTTCGTAGAATTAGTAATCTGCGAAATTAGGAGTAAAAACGCAAAGTATCAGTAGCGCACTCTCCGCCTTAATATACGAAAGAATGAAATTGTTGTGCTGCAAACACCAGTCTATCACTTACAAAGCCATGGTATGTATTTTCAAGTTTCTTGTTTTAAAGTTGATAAGTAGAGGCAATTTTCTTCCCATGAGAATTTCTGGATTAAGAAAAAAAAAAAAGACTCTCGATTCTATCAATAGAAAAAACTTCTGTTTTTAGAACTAATAAATAAAATTTAGACATTATCTGTTTTCGATCTATGCCAACCAATGATAGACTTAGGTTTTCAAGTAAAACTATTCGAAGCTCATAAATATCTTCTTCGCTTCTAAAGATGAAAGAAATTTTAATTACTGGTTATAATGTCCAGTTCAGTGTAAATTTTCATATCAATAAAAATTCGAAACATGTTTCCAAATGAATAAAGCCTTTGCAAAGATAATTGTGAAAAGAAAATTGGGGAGAAAGAAAAACTGCCGATAATAAATGAGAAATAATGAAGATCAGGATCTTGAATTCGATACTGAAAAGTAAAGAATTTCCCAAAGATTTAAAAGACTCTTAACAACTAAAATATGCATAATCCTAGTTATCCAAGCAAAGAAAGAAGTAGTTTGGTGGCTGATGTAAAAATGAAGCACAGCGATTTTTTTTTTTTTTGTAATCGAAGTGCATTGCAAAAATATAATGCCGAAAGAAATACTATACAAGTAATTTAAGTTTGAAAAGTGTTATTATTTTGAATTTGAATCCAAAATTTTCATACATCAAAACATAATATACATCCAATCTCCCTTCCCTTCTACTTTTATTTCGTACTATTCTTAACTATACGTAGTGAATATTAAGTTGAAAAATGTATTGCATAAATTGTGATTTTAAAACTTATCCAATTAAAAAAAAACGAATACAGTTAATAAAATCTCCTTTGAAACAACCAATGCTACAGTTATAGGATGTTAAATGTATAGTAAGTTGCAGCAAAAACAGTTACACGTATTTATTTTTTTTTTTTAAATTCAATCTTAGTTGAAATAGTTAACAAGCAAATGAAACATTTAAAAGTAAAAAAAAAAGAAAATCTCTTATTATTGAATACGTATTGAATAAAGTTTTCTATAGTACAATAGTACATGCTACGCACATAGTCGGGTAGATTTTTTTTTTTTTTTATAACGGAAAAACTCTCATATGAAAGAAAATGAAATTGAGTTAAAAAAAAAAAATCATGACTAGAAGAATAATGAAGGGAAACATTGCAATAGAATGTAACACGAATATATTTTATCACATTTTTTTTAAATAGTCAATACACCAGACATAGTAAGTTACAGCAAAAAAAAAAAAATGGATTTTTTCAAAAGTTCAATATTTTTGAATATTATTAATATGCAAGTATATAAAAATTAAAATTCAACAAATAGATCATACTATATCGAGTACATATTGAAAAAAAAAAATCGCATGTTAAACACATAGTCAGGAAGGTTTTTCTATGACGGAAAAAACTCATACGAAAGGAAAAGAAATTGAATAAAAAAATCATAACTAGAAGAATAATGAAAGGGAGCATTGCAATAGAATGATGACTGATTGCCGTTAGAGTTACTGGGAAAATGATGAAGAACTTTGAGACCATCCAATGGCAGGAGGAAAAATAGAAAATAGCAGAAACTTCAGTGGGCTGTGTTAAGAAGAAATGGGCTGGAATAGCAGGGTAAATGGGGCATGGGCCCCACTAGGACAAATGGGTGGGCGTGATGAGAGGTCAGGATTGTCGCAGCGAACAATCGAAGGTCTTCTTGACTCAAATCCAAAAATCATCCCCATCATCAATTGTGGTACACATCCAGCCATGACAAATTATGAAAGGTATGCGTGAAAAATGGTTCTTTATTTGGTCAGAGGCAAATGCTGTGTTTAATCGAAGGATGTGAAACGTAATGCTGTTTGGCACTATCTGGAATCCTCAGATATACAAAATTTGGCAGGTAATTGTACTTAGACGCATTTAATCCTGGAAAACACTGCTATGAATTGTAAGCAATGAAATTTTCGGAAACACTTGTCTCTAATTTTGTAATATTACCTGCTGCAGCTTTAAAAACATTATTTTTTAAGTTATCAAAGTATTTTCGTTCTATCACAAAGGTATTTGTGACCAAACTAGCATAATATATTATTGTCATTATCGTCAAAATACAGAGTTTTTGGTGATTATCTCTTAAAAATCATCACCATTATCAATATTGCTATTATTTTAATGATCATCGTTGTCATCATCTCTTTAACAGACTTTTGATAAAACTTAAGCAAGCTTAGTTTGAATATTTAATGATATACGTCTTTGAAAAACTCCACCGAAACGTGCGAGTCAATCGGCACACACTTTACGTTAGACTACGTTTTTCCTTAAATTTTTATGTATAAACACATTATTTTGTATTACAAGTTAAAAATTTGCTGACTTAGTGAAATTACTACACTTGTGTGATTTGTTAAAGGGGAGAAAAATAAATACCCTTTTTAATTGTTCTTTTTAAAATGCAATTTACCTGACCTGTGCAGGAATATTTTTTAAGCATTTTGGGCTTCTTATTTCTAGCAAAATATTTACCGCATATATTGCTACAAAGTTTTTAAATACATACTTTGCTTTCCTAAAAATTATATTTTAGTGCTAGTTTCAGAAATAAACAAATTGCGGAGCATTTCACAGAAAAATCAGACATTTTGCTCTACATTAGACAGCTCTATATTCTATTTGAAAAGTAATACTTAAAAATGTTATAAACAAAAATTTGTTGCCTAAGACTTTTGCTAAGAAATCACACAAACATGTGATTTCTTGCCAATTCTATCCTCCAGCTTTTGAAATAAAATGTAGACATCTATTGGTCACGTGTAAGGAAAAATGTCTGCTTTGCCGTGGAATGGCCTATTTAGTGCAACAAACGTGAATGTTTATGTTTTTCAATGTCGCAGCATAAAATTGGATTGTAACGCTATCCAATTTGAAATCGGTAATTTGAAAGTGAACTCAAAACCTTTTACTCAAACTGAGGATTTTATTTGCATTTTCAGAAAGAAGTCAAATGATTTATTGCATGCCTGAATAGACTCGCTTACGCAAGAAAACATATTTTTTGACTACGTTCAAAATTAAATACAACGTTTGCTTTAAATTCAGTAATAAAACATGTATTAGAAAACTTAAAAATATCGATTGTGCACATATATCTTTCGAAAATTATTTTTAAACATGGTTTAACTTGTTTAAAATGTTTTAATGTGTTCAAAAGGAAATACAACGTGTTCGATTGCAACTGATGGAACAATCTTTTTTTTAGAGTAATGTAAAATATCACTTCACTGTTAAAAATTCAGGAAGATTTTCTGGTAATTTTTACTGTAAAATGGCGGACTTAACGCATCGCTGATATTTACAGTAATTTATACCGGAGAAATAAGCGATCCCAGCGCCAATTGGTTGCTGTGGCCTACCGAAGAAACCGTAAAATTTTACAGTAACATTTGATTTTTACGGTAATAGTTACTGGCAACATGGATGTTAGTAACAATTACTGTACATTTTCCGGAAAATTTTTAACAGTGTTGCCTTTCCTTAAAACTTAGATATATTTTAAAATATCGAAATAAACTTTGAAAACTTATCCTTATATATTATTTCTGTAGCCTGTTTTTGGTTTCTACGCCAAATTTCCCTCAATTCTTGATCGATTTCTTTGATTTACGGCTTATTTTATAGCTTATGGTGCTGGCTACTGACGAAAAATAGACCCAAGGTCTGAAAATTGTTTCTTTTAGCCGAAAAACCTGTTTTAAAGAACCAGAATGAGGTTTTCTGTCAAACTTATAACTTTAATTTGCGCTGTGACCGACAGAGCTGAGTAGCTTGATCGGCAGAGCGTTCTCTTCTTAACCAGGAGATTACGTGTTCGGGCCCACGTCCGAACAATCTGCAACAAAAAAATTAGACAAATATCACGCATTACATGAACACTGAATTAAATGAATAACAACTATGAGGGAATAGAATAAATGAGAAGGAAATGCTCCTTGCTGATATGAAAACATTCAGTGATTTTGTGCTAAATTACTTCGAAATTGCACGTTTTTTTTTTGAAGCTTTGGCTCTGGAAAGAAAATTAAAGCATAATGTAAGCGAAAATATAAGTAACAGGTTTAAGATTTCAGACTACAATAGAATTGTTTTTTGTTCAGAAAAAAATAATAAATCGTATATTGAAATATATATTCTTCTAATGAGTTTTTGACTCTTTGTACAAATAAATAAAATACTACCTCAATTTGAAGGGTAAAATATATATTTTTTCTTCTTTTTGCTAAAAAACAAATAGCTTATCACATTTTTACTACATTCGAAAGCATAGTTCAATTTATTTTGTATTTTAACCGTGCTGTTAAATGATGAACACGTGCTGCCATCTAAGTTATAACGGTTTAAGCAGCCTGCGATAACAAATTGTAAAAATTTTCAAAAATAAAAACATTTTTCTTCAATATCTTATCTCATATATTAATCCCCTCTCATTTTAAAACCTATCAGGCTGGCTGGCCAATGACGAAAAAAAGACTTACGGTCGAAAATTCAAGTTTTCGAAATCGCCTCTTGCTGTTTCAAAACCTTGATGCTGCCTGTAGTTCTTATGCATTTTTTAAAGCAAAGTTCTAATGCAGTTTTCCATTTTTTACGTCGCTTTCGGCAAAAAAAAAAAGCCTTTGTGTGTGTTCATATTTTAATAAAGCTTAACAGCACTGGACTTAGTTGTTCGGTTTAATTGATAAGTTTTTTTCGGTAGAGCGTTCGGCTATAAACTATCTGAACTTCGGGCAAGCTTGGGCTGTCCGACATAATATCAAATTTATATTAGTATTACGCATTACATGTGCTCATAACATACACACCTAATAAAATAAATGCAGTAGGAATGCTACTTGGTGTTTCGACTCCTTTATGCAGGCTACAGTTATCATTCGGATAAGTTGATTGTTAATCGAACTGTGTTCTTTGACTACATCCAGACCACTCAACATAATGTAAGCATAAAAAAGTATTAGATTTACCTAAAGAAATCTTTTTTGTGCAGAAAAACATTTTTATTGTATGCTAAAATGTAGATGTTTCTAATAGCAGTGTTCGACCTTTTGCACAAATGAAAAAATACTACGCCCGATTAAAACTACGAGTTTCACTCAGTAAACCTTTAATTTTTTATTCGCGCGAATACGATATAAAGCATTAAAAGTATTATCAACTTCATTAGCAAGAAATTATTTTCTACTCCTCTGCTTTCTGCTTACTTCTCTAAAATGTTTGTTTCAATCGCTACGTGAGATCATCGTCATTCTTTATTCAAATTCCATGCTTTACGAATAATTTTAAATCGTATCATGCTGGTTAATGACAAAACATAGAAGCATGATCTTATTATTATTTTTTTTTTTTTGGCAAAAAGCTTTTTTGCTGTTTTTTACTACGCATTCCTTCAATGAATAGCTTTCGAAAAGGAAGGCGCAATTGCTAGATTTGTTGGGGTGTCGGGCTGTTAGTCAGAATGGCGCCAATGCGAATACGTGCCAATAAATATCTCTTTAATGTTTCTTTTTTTCCCGTCAGATGCTGACATGTGCAGGACTGTATTTGCCACAACCTGTTTTTTCACATGCACAATTATTGCTTTTTCACGAGTCACCACTCAGCCACACTTTTAATGACATTTATGTTTGCATTGAAAATATGTACGATTAAAAGGGGAGCTATGATCAAATTATTACAACGTTGTATTTAACGAGGTTTTGTTACTGATGTCTTTAAATTACATGCCTTCTCTTCTGCGCTTACTTTTTTTTTCGGTTCTTCTTCATAATGTTCTTCCTTTGAAATTCTTAAAGAGCGAAATGCCTTATGAAACGATTTGAAGCACAGTGCGGAGTTCCGCACGGGTCGACTAGTCAATACTTAATGGATATATAAAATCAAGAAAAACTCCATGTGGACTAAAGAAAAGACAGTCTAACCGATAAAGACAGTGGTGAAACGAAAATTTTGCAGAATAGTAAAAAGTCAGACAGCAATGGAACGTAACTTTAACTACTTTTTGTGCGGGTTTTGGAATATAAAACCACATTACTTCATTAAGGCTAGTTTTTCTCAAATGATATATTTTCTTTGACGCATAAAAAGGAGTTGAAGACTTTAAAGCAACAGTATTTTAAAATAATATCTTTTCATATGACTAGAGTCATGCGTCATATATTCATGTGATATTTAGCAATTTTTCATACCTGACTACACTGTTAGAACTACAGGTTGCATTTAGCACCTTTCAGGAGTAAAACGCTTGTAGCACCCACCAGAGTCACCCAATAGGGAGCCGAAATTTCACCCTTAGGTAGGGTGAAAAACTGGCACCCTTAACCCAACTTGCAGCGGGGGTGAAAGATAGGAGAGAAAAGTGGCACCTTTACTGCTTCCTACTGCGGATCCTACCCCTCCCCCCCCCCCCCGTGTTGTGTGCGTTTTTGAATACAATTGTGCTCTATTTATTGTTTTGATTTATGATATACGAAGTTTTTGTACGTTTTTCACATTGAATTCAGTTCAATGTGAAAAACGATTAAAACTCTGTAATTTATTTCCTGATTAAAACTTGTAATTTAAGGCATTTGATCATATTTCAGTCTTTTCAATATAGTTAGAAGTTTTCATGACTTGAATTTGTCGGTTCTTGCACTAACTTTCGTACAGACACTTGTATTGCTCATTAATTTTAATATGTTATTGACATTTACTACAGCATGATCCCTACCGAAAATGAAGACAACAAAAAGAAATATTCAGTTATATTAAAATGACGGGAAAATAAAATCGAATTCAAAATTTGAACAAAGAGTAACATATTAATACGTATATGGTATATGATTCGACATTTGAATATCCCACTTCTTTTTATTTCCAATGTAAAGTTTTTCGACAGATTATAAATCAAAACCAATTTTTAACGATCCATTTATTCTAACTGATGTATTGACGAAAGAAAAGCTCTGGTCGAAGTCAGAAAAAATATAAGTAAAAGAATAGATACTACATTCGTTTCATGCAATAACACAAACGAATTCCATATATATAAGAAGTATATATAGCTAATAACAATCACTTCAACTTCAGAGTGGAGAAGTGAAATAATAGGAGTCGCCAGTTAAATGATCTTAAGATTTTTAGTAGCGTTTTCTGATTAAGTGTGACTGACGTAAGAGAGACATAACATTTGAAATTAACGGAACTAATTATGATTGACAATCAAGTTTAAGTATTTTATGAACTCTAGAAACAAATTTTAAGTGAAATAATTTTTTTTGCCAGTAGTTGTAGCGAAAACAAAAAGCAGGTGGGTTTTTTGAGTAATATGAGGGAAATACTGCTTCTGAAAAAACTCTAGATTCCCTCCAAGAGAAGTGATTTATAAATAATGGATAATTTTTATAGCTGCAAGGTCATTTAAAAATGACACCACTTCCGATATTTTTCTCCGCCAATAAAGATAAATGTAAAAGTCAGATACTGAACACAATTAGTATTGACTTGCTTTCAGACATTTGAAAAATATTCTTACAATCGAGTCAATGTGCAGTTGCTTGATACTAAATCGTTTCACCGAGAAAAGAATTGAGAATATAAATTAAAATTTCACGATTTTAAAGCAATAAAAATATGGGACGATGTAGTAGCTTTTCTTAGTGTGAATGTTTACGAGCTTACACCTGAATAACGTAATTTGAAGGGAAGGGTCATAAAGAAATTATTTACAGCGGAAATAGAGTAAAAAAATCCAATTTTTAAAAAACTTTTAAGTGAAAAGTGACTAAGAAAAAATGATTGAAAAGTTTTTATTAAGCAAAATGAAGAAATTGATTTAACTATTATAAGACCGTGAATATGAATAAGTGAATAACTACGGAGTACATTCCAAGATTAGAAAGCAAATTTTCAAAATACCAGTCAACGCTCAATATTAAATTGAAAAATTGATTTTTAGATCTGTTTAAATAAGAATAGAGTTGAAGCGAAGTTAAGAAATACAAATTTTGGAGCATATAACCGTTTTATTGAACTTGAAAGTTTAACAACAGGTTAATATTTTCACAAACTGTTTGCTGTTTATAAAAGTGATCAAATGGTCAACTATATATAGTTTTTTAACCATAAATAGGGTAATGACGAAGGCTAATTTGAATAAATATACAGCATAGTTTACTAAATTTTCCATAAAATTTTTAATGAAAACTTTCTGAGATTTAATGTAAAAGACGCAATCAAACACACACATTATTTTTCGATCTAGGAAAAAAATAATTTTATGGAATACATAACTCACGTCATATTCTTTTCGAAACATGATTTGCGTTTATTGACTACTATTTTCATTGCGAATTTCGAAAAAGCATTAAAGTGAAATGCAATAAAGGTAAGAGGATTGACCTAATGACACCACACATCTTGCAAGAGGCTTTATTAAATGCAACCGATGCAATTTAGATACGTAAAAAGGAAAACTATCTAATTTTAACATCAATTTTCTCGTATATTTCAAGCGCCTTGAACTATTTTAAATAGTTTCGAACGGTAATTTTGGGAAGTTTTAACAGATTCAACCTTTTATTTTACCCTTAAACTCTGTGTTTCTTAATCATCTTTTACACTTCTTCCAATTTTCAATGTATTCAAAATGATTTTTACTAAAATACTTTTTAAAACTAGTTTATGTTTAAAAAGGAACGTGATCATAAAACTAGGTTTGAGATGATATCTTTGAAGATAGTGCTTAGTAAATTTTGCAAGTACAGCTGAAATAAAATAGTACCTGAATTTAAAATGTCTAGGTTTTTCCTTGAATAAGAAAATGCTGAAATATCCAAGAAATTTAAATGAAACGAAATAAACACTTTAAGGACCATGAGAGAGATAAATCCAATAAGTTAATTTTTTTTAAATAAATTATCGAATGCAAAAATTTATAAATTACATTTTTTCTATGCTATTAAAGAATCTAAATCTTAATATTGGCCAAAAAAAGTAATTGTTGTTTAAAAAATACGCTGATATTATATTTTGAAACATCGCAAATGAAATACATCGACTGAAAACGTCGCATTTACAGCTATCATACTTCTGCTTTTACTCAAGGTTGCTTTTTAATTAGCGATTAAATGTAAATAATTTCATTTATTATCAAAATGTTTCTGAGTTGGAAAATAAATTAACCAAACTTTGGGGAAATACTTTAGTTTTGTATTTCTAATGGGCCATATAGACATATATATCCCATCCATTTACACAAAATATTTTTAAATTAATTTTCGCAAAGCTTGACACACATGTTATTAAATTCACCATTTAAAAATGTCATGCATCGAAATATCCATCCATTGGATCGACTATAAACGTTCCTATAAACATAGTTCTAAATACTTTGGACATTATTTATAAGCAGAACTTTGATTATTAAAGATTTGAACATCTTAGTGCTTACAGAAAAAGACTATTTCCTGTAAATACGCTAGTTACGGAATAGCTGATTAGAAGATCATCGCTCATGTACCATTTTGGAAATTATTATTTTTATTGTTTGACAGTTCAGATAAATTTTTTTTGCCGATGAATATTTTGTCATTATAGGCCCCAATCAATTATTATAAATGCATGCTGAATTTTGATTTAAAATCAATGTTAAGGAAACCTTCTAGCTTATTATTTCGACGTTCAACAACTGAATCTTGAATACTGAAGCATCATCTTCGAGATGTAGCTTCGTGCGTATAGATAAAGTACTCACTTATTTTTTCTGTCAAAACGAAACATTTAATAATGTTAGGGAACATGTGTATTTTTAAAATTAAAAGTAGCATATTTTTTAGTTTATGCTTATTGCAAAACAGAACAGAAATGAACTTAACAACGAATAATTGATGTGGTAATATATTTTTAAGAACCAAATGTGACTGAATGCACGTGATGTTAATATTAAATTTTTACTTTTGAACAACCACCGATGTTAAAAGTATTAAGTTTTTAAAAAAGGGTTGTGAAATTTCTGATTTGTTATTTAACTTTCACGCAAGATCAAACCCTGTAAAATTTTGAATACCTCAAGAGTTGATCGTCTCATGCTACATTAACAATACGCATATGCATTTTAAGTTATTTAAATTACTGTTTAATTACAAGTAACACTGGTTGTTTTAGCTCTAAATAAAAATACAGACTGTTGAAAAAAAGAAAACGATTATTGGACTCGGGTAAATTGTGATTACTAAAACCAGTGGCGCACACAGGAATTTTTCAAGGGTGGGACGAGAGTTCAGGATCGAAGGTCCTTCTTACTCATATCACACTCCAACATGCATGAAAACACATTCTTTTCAATTTATCACTTGTCGAGGAAAAAAAAACATTTAAAAAATTAAATAACTAATTATTATTAGTTAATAAAACAGCTATATTAATAAGAAATACTTAATTAAAACGCCATAAAGCACAAGAATGAATGTATTTACGTTTCTCTTAATTCAATATAAAATTATCGAAGTAAATTCATCATTCTAGAACAATTTATGTTCATGTACAGTTCGATTTTTTGCAGGGGAAGTAAGAGAGAAAATAAAATTTTATTTTTTCATTTATTAAAACTGAAACCATTGTTAGTCTTGCTTGAAATTATTTTGCGTACCACATACATAGGACTATGGTCAATTAAAAAACTCAAAGGAGGGGGGGGGTTCTTGGTCCCCCTTGTGTGCGCCACTGAATAAACGCAATACAGGTGTACTGAAACGCAATACTCTACGTAACGTTGGTTTTTGGTTTCACCGACAAATTGCCTACAATTTGGTCGAAATCTAACATTGGTTACCTTGCTTTAAGTTACAGAAATAAGAATGAAATTCTTGGATGGATTTCGAAAATGTATTTTTTAACTCAACATTGCTTTAAGAGCTGCAATTGGCCACTGTACTGTTTCGATAGTCCACAAATTATTCATTAGCAAAGACAGCATTTTTTCTGGTGCAATAATATCGGAACCATAAAACATATTCAGAAATTACACAAAAGTTTGCGTGATCCAATTATTGACAAGAAAATTTTTGAACAATTCCACCCAAAAGATTTCGGTTTAAACTTTTCCTCTGTAAATTCTGTCGCTTTAGAGCGAGGGATATTTAAGCATCCCATAACTATACGCAATGACAAAGGAACAGGTTACCTTTCCCGTACCCCCCCCCCCCCCCCGAACTTTCCCGTAAAAAGCAAAGCAAATGGTCACCTTATGCACCATAGAAAGCATGTATCCTAAAAACACGCGCTTCCATTAAAAGATTATTTTCTCCGATAATGCATAAGCATTCAAAAATAATTTGTAAATAAACGGAATGAAATTTTTTTAATTAGTTGTATTTCTGCTCATATTTAATTCCGTCGAAGAGAATATTTATCAATCAAACATGTTATGTTAGTTATTTGATGAATTAAAAAAATAAAAAATCTAACTGCAAATCGGCAGTTTGTACCTGAGTGAAAAACATAATCAGTTTAGATGCCGAACTGACGATGACGAAGTTATGATGAAAATGTTAACAAATGGCAAAAGAAATTCAAGTGAGCTAAAGTAGTAAAGTAACCCATAGCATGTCTGAAACCTCGATAAAACCCGATGCATGAATATAAATGTAAAGGAAGAATTTCAGTAAACGAATATTTAGTCGCAATATTAGACAGGTAAAGCAAAAAGTTCAAGCTAAAATCGATGTTTTTTTTCATACTGTGTTTGAGCAGTTTAAATCTTTGTGCAACATTGAAACTTTAAGGCTGCTTCTTTTAACTTTTATTTGTGAAAAAAAACAAAAAAAAACGAGCTGATGTGTGCATCACATGACTTCCTTTTACACCAATTTAATGCTATTTCCCTATTATTGCAATTTTAATGGGATTCTCTCTCTAACTCTTTAAATATCACTAGCAATGGCCACATTGAAAGCAGATTTAAAAAAAAAAAAAAATCGCCAAATTTTTCGCCAAGTTGGCGACAAAACTTGGCAACCAAAAGACTGGCGATATATCGCCAAGTGACCGCCAAATTATAACACCACTTGAGTTTGCATCGAAATTAACAATGATTTCCCCCCAAAAAGGTGCAAAAGACCCCTTTAGAAACACCCGAATGCAACCAAAATAGGAGGTGCACAACTAGACCCCACTACGAGTCTATGTACCAAATTTCAACTTTCTAGGACATACCATTTTTGAGTTATGCGAGATACATACGCACATACGCACATACGCACATACACACATACGCACATACATACAGACGTCACGAGAAAAGTCGTTGTAATTACCTCGGTGATGGTCAAAATGGATATTTCGCGTGTCTATACATTCTTAGGCACTTTTCCTCATGTGGTCGAATCGAAAAAAAAAACTCAACATTCATTTGGGGGTGAGCAAAATGGAAATTAAGGGCGATTTTTGAGTGAAAATGTTTTCGCGAATACAATACTTCCTTTTTTGTAAAAGGAAGTAAAAAGATAGCTTGAGCTCAAGATTTTTTTTCAGGTAAAATTATTTTTTATGAAGCAAGTAATAAATTTAAGACATTCAAAATACAAGAACGTTTTAATCACAAACTGTTTATAAAAAATCAAAGATCTTTCATATATAAGGTCCCTAAAACACCACACATTTCAAATAAAATTACGCTTTAAAAGACAAAACAATGAGAGCAAGAGATGCTAAGTATTTTCATTCATTTAATGGAATTAATTTTAACTATATACCCTTTAAAGTACGTTTCGAGTTGAAGCAAAATTTATCGCTATGTATATTTCTTACCAGGAGTCCTAGCATTTATAACTACAGCTGCTTGCATTAAAGGAAAAATAAAATTAACACTTGAATTTTTAAACTCGAATTAATTTTCAGACTTCC